>NC_084752.1:23651192-23671192 GCF_033978785.1 Entelurus aequoreus | reverse complement strand
TAGCATGTACAATAGACTAATGCATATTCACAGTTAGGCTTTTCATGCCCACACAATGTCTGCTTATAATGGTAAATTGTGTTTTTTTTAAACAGTAACTCGAATAGAAATGGTTTGATACTGCCAACTGCATGGGAAAATGTGTACTGTTGCTACAAACCCAGCAGAGGGCGCTGTCTCGTAATTCAGTTCAGCAGTAATCAACCAGCAGGAAGATGCTTTGACAAGATGTGATGTTGTGTAAATGCAGGTTTTATAAGTACAACTAAGTGTACTGTATATATATATGTATACACACATATATATATAGTCGAGGTTTATGTGGTTTATCCGTTATACAGTGCTCAATACAAGGGTAGAGCGGAATACACGTTAGGTCAGGAAAAAACGCAGAGGCTATTTCATCCCTACAAGCCTACAAGCTATTTCTTCCCGACAGGCTTGTAGGGATGAAATAGCCTGTGTTTTTTCCTGATCTAACGTATATATATGTATGTATATACACTTGTCCAGGGTGTACCCCGCCTTCCGCCCGAATGCAGCTGAGATAGGCTCCAGCACCCCCGTTGACCCCAAAAGGCAAACGGACAAGCGGTAGAAAATGTATATATATATATATATATATATGTATATACATACAGTATATATACACAGTAGCCCCTGTGTTTTTTTCCCTGACCTGACGTATGTATATATATAATGCTGGGCCACAACATTAGGTACACCTGCAGACTGCAGCACATATTTCATATTTAATTCATTCACAACTCATCCAACACGAACATTATTGTTTTTGCACTTTTTGGCTTCTTATTAAATAACTTTTTTAGATAGATTCAATCTTGCACGTGGAAAGTTTAAGTGTGGGCTTTAGTTGATATAACATGAACATGAAGTCAGTGCCTCACCAGCCATGAACCTCACCGCATGTCACTGGTACACACACACACCACACACACACACACACACACACACACACACACACACACACACACACACACACACACACACACACACACACACACACACACACACACACACACACACACACACACACACACACACACACACACACACACACACACATACATACATATATACATACATACATATATATACATATATATATATACATACATATATATATATATATATATACATACATATGTATACATATATACATACATACATACATACATACATACATACATACATACATACATACATACATACATACATACATACATACATACATACATACATACATACATACATACATACATATTATATATATATATATATATATACATATATATATACACACACACACGCACCCACACACACAAACACATCTATCTATCTTTTCTGTCAAAGCTGGTGACGAATCATACTTTTATATACACATCAAAATAAAAAATGGTCTGAGAAAGATGTCCTGTGGTGTTTCACAAACGTCTAGTTGCTTATTCTTTATGACCGCCTTTATCTCTAAGGGATTTCTTCCTACAAGAAAGGGAAAATTCCGGAATTTCCACAAGTCAGTGATAGATTGTGGATCCAAAATTAAACTACAACCCTCCCAACTCATCTAAATATAAAGTAAGACCATAACGTGTGGTGTTGTTGGTTGCGACCCCATGATGCAGAGACGGCAAGCGAAGTGCAGGTCAAAAGGTATTGGTCGACGAAAATAAAGAAATAGTGCAGTAGGGAAGTGCACAGGAAGCACAGAAAAGGCTAGGCATGTTTAGGTGCAAAGCAAAAGGCACAAAAGTCAAGCAATGATTCAACAGGACAGAGGGCAAGCCTGGCTTAAGAGAAGCATCCTGATTGGCAACCAGGGACAGGTGAAGGAGCCAGCTGGTGCTCAGACAAGAGTAGCGGTGCCAAATAGAGTCAAACAAGAAGTGGAACAAAAACTAAGATGGACAGGAAATAATGCATGCGTGATCATGACAGTTAAGATATATTGTTGTTTTTGATTTATTGTGGAGTTATATGACAATATGACAAACATGACCAACTCTTGCTCCCAATTTTATCTTTTTGTAGTTGTTAGCGCTTCCATAGCGAGTGTTCTGACAGATATAGGTTAGAACCAAACGCTACTTTGTGTCAGAAATGACAACAGCGGAGGAATAATGCCTCACAACGAGAGGATAAAGAAAAAAGAAGGAGCTTGTTGACTATGGCACAGACTACATTGGCGGACGCTAGCAAATTTTCTGGACATATGTCGATCCCAAATACACAATAGGTAAGAAAAGTTGGGTTTGCACAACATTGGGAAACAAAAGACCAGATAATAGGTGCCATTTTGGGGTCCTTATAGACACACCATAATATTACCTGCATGTTGAAGCACAGTACGTCTGACTACAGTAGCTGTAATGCCCTGACATTCAATCAAGAGGTGCGGTTTCGTAGCTTACCAAAGTCGTACTAAAAATGTTTTCACTGATTGAGTGCAGTGTGTAATGTTTTATATTGCCAATGAAACCTCAAAGTTTTGGTCTTGCTTGCTTGTCTGTACTTGCGAGCGTCATTTATTGAACAGGCGTCAACTTGCAGTCCTCAATATCTAATATGTGACTGCCATTGACTGGTCACACTTAACATTACACCTTGTAGCACATAAAATCAGTCAGTAGACTGGAAGTCTCTGCAGAGAGTGGTGAGGACGGCGGAAAAGATCATCAGGACTCCTCTTCCTCCTATCCAGGAAATCGCAAAAAGCCGCTACCTGACCAGGACTCAGAACATCTGTAGGGACTCCTCCCACCCCCACCAAGGACTGTTTTCACTGCTGGACTCTAGAAAGAGGTTCCGCAACCTCCGTAGCAGAACCTCCAGGTTCTGTAACAACTTCTTCCCTCAGGCCATCAGACTCTTGAACGCATCATAATTAACCCCTCTATTCCCTCCAAAAATGGATTAACTCGCTGGAATATAAAGACATAATAACATACATCCATAAACGTGGATGAATATGCAATATATAAAGAGTCGGACAATATCGGAATATCGAATATCTGCAAAAAGCCATTATCGGACATCCCTAATTATTTTGTTTGCAGATCCTGATTGTTATGTTTTTCTCTTTGTTTTTCAAGTTGACACTTCAATACAAGCGCTCATAGAATAAAATTATAAAAGATTACAGTTCTGTAACTCATTGGTCAAGGGTTTTACTATGAGGTATGAGACAATGTGGTTTAAACTTTTATAATGTCACGTGCTTTGTGTTGATTTGTCGGGTGGAAAGACTGTAAGAGGTACCTCTCAGTAAGACGGAGGCAACACCGTCGATTAAATGAAATCTTTTGAAAGAGTGGAAATCACATTGGGACATGAGCACAACAGGAAAACACTTATACGCAATACAGAGCACAGCAGGAGCGGGAAGAACTGTAAGGGGGAGCACAAGAGAGGAGAGAAACATATTGCATACTCAATTAGGACACACCAGGACACACTAGAGTTAAAAGACATGGACAGAAAGTTACTCTCAAATGGATACTAACCAGATCATTTTAGTGAAGTTTCCAGAAGAGACAGGTTTATGGAATACAGTTTAGTATGGGAAGGTTTTATATATATGTACGTATGTGGGGGAGGGGGGGGGGATTGAACTTTTGTTCACATTCCAATAGAGTAGGAGGCGGTAATGCACCTTTAAAAAACAAGAAGAAGAAGAAGAAGAAGTAGAAGAAATACACCACAAAAACTGTAGTTGCTATTAAAAGAAGGAAGGTTGTATCTTGGTTGTATATTGGGGACGGCGTGGCGCAGTTGGGAGAGTGTGTGTGCCAGCAACCTGGGGGGTTCCTGGTTCAATCCCCACCTTCTACCAACCTCGTCACGTCCATTGTGTCCTTGAGCAAGACACTTCACCCTTGCTCCTGATGGGTCGTGGTTAGCGCCTTGCATGGCAGCTCCCGCCATCAGTGTGTGAATGTGTGTGTGAATGGGTGAATGTGGAAATAGTGTCAAAGCGCTTTGAGTACCTTGAAGGTAGAAAAGCGCTATACAGGTATAACCCATTTACCATATCTTTGTTTGCAATGCCAGTTGCACGTGTGGATTAGAATACACACATGTAGTAAAGTACAGTGGATTGTGTTTAATGCTGCCTGGCTTTACTGCAGAAATCAACATTAATAACATCCCATCATTCAGCCATGACGCAGCAAACCACAAACTCTCCGCGCTGGATGTACAAAGGATTGTAATGATTGAAGTAAAGAAAAAAAAACGTACATTGTAGGCCGACTGGCTTTTAATCACATCAAATTGTTCCCATGTTGCCTTGCAGTGTTCGGTAAATTACGACCCACTTGCGTCTTACATGCTTTAAGAAGCAAGATCACGACCTCCCGTCTCAAAGCTCTTGTGTTTAGCTTTTATCTCTGCTAAAGGTTTGACGTTCGCAAACGAGTCGAGTCTTTTGAGCAGCTCTTTTAAGTGGACCGATTCACAGTTGAGAGTAGGTTTGAGAGCCAAATGACTCATGCTGCACCTGCGTTCCCCAAAGTGGTTTACCAACATGCTTTTGCACAGCCACACTTACACTTGACTTTCAGGTGAATGCACAGCTAACTTAGGGGGAGGAGATACTAAAATAACTTAACATTTATATTAAAAAAAAAAAAAGGGCCATTTTCTGAAAAATAACTGTTTGTACAGTAATTCAGGTGTCCACACACCAGGTAGCATAGGACAGTTTTGCATATGTCATTTCAGTGTTGTTTATAATTTCTTTATATTGACATCTATTCTGCAATCAGCATCCTCTGCAGTGGACATTTGTTTGTGGTCTTTTTTTTTCTTTTTTCAGAGCTACACATTTCAGAAAGAAATTAGCCCTGTTATGCAAAATACAAATGTCCACTGTAGCGGACAAGGGTTGTACTGTACATTTTTTTTCTTAATTATTATCTTTCATGGTTTTTTTTTCTGTATTGTTAAAATGAGTTTATGGCGATCATTTTTACAGTAAAGTTATTTTGCATAAAAATGATCTGTCACCTGCATACTCGTTATTGCCACAAAAGGTTTTAGGCGAGGGGAAATTCAAAATAGTGATGTCACTGTCATTGCACGTGGATACGGTACCATTTTATGGAGTGTTTACAATAAAAACACAAACATCATAAACAATATTTCACAATAATTCCTACTAATTGAGTAGCGTATTGTATGCAGTTATGGGATGTATAATTGACCTATTCTGATCCAAATCATACTTAACTGCTATTTAAAAAAAACAAATAAAACAAAAAAAACTGTTGCTTCTAAAAAAAAAAGAAAAAAAACACATATAGTATATGTGTGTGTGTGTGTTTATTTTTTTTTTTTACATTTATGTAATGAATATATAAAATACAGAAAGAATAACAGTGCCAACTACTGGATACTGTATGGAGGGCAGCACTGCTTGATCTAAACTCTAGTTACTTAATTTTTAGTACATACAGTATGCTTTAAAACTGGCAGTTTGACAACAATATAACAAATGGTGATAATAATCAAGATCAGATGATCTGAAAAAAATAATGGTGATCATTTTGTTTTTTGCCTTTTTTGCTCTAACTCCCACACACAGCATTTTCTAACATTTCCTAGGAGAAAGGTGTAGTTGTGTTGCTTCTTGCACTTGTATCATAAACCATCATGGCCAATATTTACTTCATAACTGCAGTTTTTAGCTGTGCTGCAGTTCAAAAAGCTCACAAATCAAATGCGGTCTGTGGTCGAAGTTCAACCTGTTTTGAATATTTTGTATTGTTTGGCGCTCTTTCCAAGTTTGTGTGGTTTGGTCATCCAAGCTTGTGTCTTACTCTATTACTTTAACCAACATGGAGCTGTGTTGCTTCTACATTTGCACAACCCCTAAATAACAATGACAGATTGAAGCACTTTTCAATGAATTTAATATTTAGATTACAAACCATATTGAATCCACGTATGTGTGTAAAATGTTTGACCTTTTATAGTAAGATTTTTAAAGTTTCATGATAACTGAGTGATTCTGAAGAGTACTGAAAGGGCGCCTTTTGGTGATATTGACTGGCATGTGTCTATATACAGTTTTCATACACCTAGGTTTTAGTAACATCTGGTTTCAGGCAACAATTAAACATACAACGGTTATTCAGTTAGCCTTAATGTTGGTGTTTCCAGAGTGCCACTGAACGCACCACACTGCTACAGAAGGTCTAGCCTGGGGGTCAGCAACCCGCGGCTCTAGTGCCACATGCAGCTCTTTAGCGCCGCCCTAGTGGCTCCCTGGAACGCTTTCAGAGATGTGTGGATGGAAAAAGATTAAGAAATGTTTTGTTTTGTTTTAATATAATGATTTGTTTTAATTTAATTATTTATTTATCATTTATTAATATATTTCCTGTAGGAGAACAAACATGACACAAACCTTCCTAATTGTTAGAAATCCCACTGTTTATGTTAAACATGCTTCACTAATGAGTATTTGGCAAGCACCGTTTTGTCCTACTAATTTCAGCGATCCTTGAACTCATCGTAGTTTGTTTACATATACAATTTTCTCCGATGCTGCCACAGAAAGACGTGTTTTTTGCCACTACTTCTTTGTCTCATTTTGTCCACCAAACGTTTTATGCTGTGCGTGAATGCACAAAGGTGAGCTTTGTTGATTGTATTGATATGCTAGAGCAGTGGTTCTCAAATGGGGGTACGCGTACCCCTGGGGGTACTTGAAGGTATGCAAAGGGGTACGTGAGATTTTTTAAAAATGTCTGTCAAAAAGAACTGTGAAAAAAATGCAATATTCAGTGTTGACAGCTTGATTTTTTGTGGACATCTTCCATAAATATTGATGTTAAAGATTTATTTTTTTCTGAAGAAATGTTTAGAATTAAGTTCATGAATCCAGATGGATCTCTATTACAATCCCCAAAGAGGGCACTTTAAGTTGATGATTACTTCTATGTGTAGAAATCTTTATTTATAATTGAATCACTTGTTTATTTTTCAACAAGTTTTTAGTTATTTTTATATCTTTTTTTCCAAATAGTTCAAGAAAGACCACAGCAAATGAGCAATATTTGGCACTGTTATACAATTTAATAAATCAGAAACTGATGACAGTGCTGTATTTTTTTTGTTTTTTTCAACCAAAAATGCTTTGCTCTGATTAGGGGGTACTTGAATTAAAAAAAATGTTCACAGGGGGTACATCACTGAAAAAAGGTTGAGAACCACTGTGCTAGAGTGCTTATCAGGCATATTTGGTCAATCCATGACTGCAAGCTAATCGATGCTTACATGCTATTTAGGCTAGCTGTATGTACATATTGCATCATTATGCCTCATTTGCAGGTATATTTGAGCTCATTTAATTTCCTTATGTCCGCTGTGTATTTAATTAATATTTGCATGTCTCATGACACATTTATCTGTATGTAATATTGGCTGCGTTTCTGCCAGTTGTTTGTGTGCCATGTTGTTCCAGACCACAGCAAACGTTACCCAGCTTGCAACGATTGTAATAAATCCATTAGAAGAAGACAGCCTGTCGTTTCCTTAAACTTGGACACACACATCTATACCTTTGGCCATTCTGAGCCAGTAATTTCCAGAAGTTATCTCATCCTGTGAGAAGCCTCCATTTTACTAATGATTTCCATTGTTGCAAAAATGTGTAGAATAGAAATTAAAATACTAAATTTCTGTCAAAGAAGATTTGCGTCAGCCTTTGATAGTAGGCTAATATAGCTTATATAGACACTTACATCATGTGTTGCCTTCATTATAACACTTATATAAGGCTTTAAATTTTTTTCGGCTTTTCTCATCAAGATAGCAACAACAGCCACCTTATATTTGGGCCTAGAGCACATAACAGACCAAGATGGCACAAGATGAGTGTTTACATAGATGTCTGGGAAAAGCATGTCAGCACACACTCCAGGGGAATCATGTATGTTGTGGCTGTGAACAAAAATAGATCTTTGTGTATGGAGATGACTGGAGGAATGCAACTCTCCTGACGCTTGTGTTTTCACACGGTGGACACGGGAAAGAAGGCAAGATCCTGATGATGCTGACAGTAGTATTTAATACTATAACTTGGCACGTACTGTATACCATAGGGTAGGGGTCAGCAACCGTTGGCTCTGTAATTGTGTGTCTTGATGTGCCAGGTGATTGGCTGATGAACAAACCAGGGTTTACCAGCCGGGATAGGCTCCAACTTGCTCGTGGCCTTATTGTGGACTAATGGTCTAGAAAATGGATAATGGATATCATGATCTGCAGTATAAGCTCAATGATACTCAGATGTAGAGTTGGAAGTATGCATCATCAGTGTGCAATGAGAGTATCAGTGGTGATGTAATGGTACATGCCTTAGCCTTGGTCAAGACAAGGTCAGAACCACGCAATGTTGTTCATTGACTTGCATACAGGGGAAAAAAAACGAAAGCGGAATATAAAATGTCCAAAATTGATCTTCAAATGTTTGCATTACAGCTGAAATGCGACAAATATGTGTTTAAGAAAAAAATAGTTGTATTTTTTTTTAGAAGTTTTTTAACAAATGTCAATTTGTGACAATTACTGACAGTCGATGTCAGAATAATTGTATCTAAGTTATCACAAAACGTTGTGTTTCAATGAGTTCCCGGCGAGCAGACAACAGCTGTCTTTGATCTTACCAATCAAAAGGCTTGATAAACTCCACTGTGTAGGGTGGGGAGTGACATGAGGGTGTCGGTTTCTTTGATGTATTGTAATCCACAGGAAGATTTTGTCTTGACCCAAGATCTACAAAGCAGGGAGAAGGCAGGGCCTGACCCCCCTCGAGGGACCTTTTCGTTGAACTGTTTTGTGACCGAGGGCAACGGCTGTTTACGACCTTTTCTTTGAACCAAACTTTTCTTTGAACTGTTTTGTAACCAAAAGGTGACAGCTGTTTACGACCCCAGTACCTTTAGAAACAGCTGTTGCCATGTAATCAGGGAAAGTCCAAATAAGCGTGGTAAGACACTGTACAAGAGTACAGCCCAGACATTTCTCCTCAATTGAGCCAAATTGAATTCTGTCTCTGTTTAATTCCTTGCTTCTTGTCTTGTTTAATAGATGTCACCAGTGTTTGAACCTGACTTCTTCTCGACCAGCCTGGATTCAGTACCTAATCATTCACATTGTGACTGGGACTGTGAGGGTTTTTAGTGTTTCAGTAAGAAACTTGTAAGAAACATACTTTTTTTTCCCCGCCATAGAGGCGAGGATCAGTAATTCAGAAATGGTGAAGGGACATTAGCCGCTAGCTTGCTACATTGCGTTGAGGACACTTTCCTTTGCTTGTCACTGTCAAATTTACAGAACACAGCTAGAATTTGTCATCATCATGCATTATCACAATATGATGGTAATAAAAACTTTTTTAAAGATTATATAATTTATATCGTCCAGGGTGTACCCTGCCTTCTGCCCGAGTGCAGCTGGGATAGGCTGCAGAAAATGGATGGATGGATATGATTTACGGTCTATATCGCACAACCATATATAGTGGATAGTTAAAAAAATAAGTCAAACTATTAATATAACTACAAATTCTAAAAAAAGATGTTGAAATGATACATTGTTTCCAATCTGTATTTATGTACATGTGTGGACCTGCTGCTAGATAAGCATCTAGTCATAAATGTAATTTAGTGTTTGAATTTTCCTACTCTTTCCAACTGAAATCTCTTGAGAGAACACATTGACTGTTGACCTCTTCTAAAAAAAAAAAACATTTATGACTTCATAGCACGTGTTGAAAAATGGCGAGTTCTCTCAGGAGAAAAGAAATCACTCACTCTTCCTTTTTTTTTTTTAAAGACAATCAAGGACACAGTTATTTTTCATAAGTAAAGGCCTTTAACAAGGTGACTAAGGTTTTAGTGGCACTTTTATCAGCAACACATGTACCACTGCTTCTACATCTATACTATTGGAACTGTATGCATGTTTGAAATAAACTCAAATCATAACCATTGTTGACTCGCGAGCATTGTTGTTTTTGCACTTTTTGGCTTCTTGTTAAGTGACTTTTTTTGGGTGGATTCGGTCTTGCACGTGGAGGGTTTGGGTGTGGGCTTTGGTTGGTGTGGCCGCGGCGCTCCCGTCGGGCGCTGCGTTCTGCGGCGGAGGTGCTTGGCACCAGGAGGCGGGGTTATTATGAGACGAGCCTCTCACAGTGTGTCTTCGCAGCAGAGTTTTATGAATGCTCAGCACTAAAAATACGTTACACACATACAGTTGTTGACAAAATACACTGTACATTATATACCTCAGCTAACTAAACTATGGAAATGTATAATATAATTCATATAGCAATACGGTCCCACTGCACAGCAGGCAAGCAGTTAGCCGAGTCATTGTGCACAATCCATGTTGAGGCACAAATCAGTGACGTGCCTCAACTGGCTGCTGATCACCACACCGTCTCTTCTCAGTATTTGAACGGCAAATGTGAAAATAAAAATAATGTAAAACTGGTGAAGTTAAATGGAAAATAACTTTAGTATAATCACTGGATACATATAACAATTAAATTTTTTTTTTTTCTTTTTTTTTTTCTTTCCATGATGGCAGGTGAGGCCGTGCCTCCCCTGCCTCTATAGTGACGGCACGCCACTGATATATATATATATATATATATATATATATATATATATATATATATATATATATATATATATATATATATATATATATATATATTAGTGATCAGCAGCAGCTTAGTCCACTGATCAGCAATCGCACACAGGTAAGGACCGCACGAGAACTTAAAAAAAAAAAAAAATTATTAATTTTTTATTAAATCAAAATAAAAAACACAAGATACACTTACAATTAGTGCACCAACCCAAAAAAACTCCCTCCCCCATTTACACTCATTCACACTCATTCGCACAAAAGGGTTGTTTCTTTCTGTTATTAATATTTCTGGTTCCTACATTATATACAAAGATCAATACAGTCTGCAAGGGATACAGTCCGTAAGCACACATGATTGTATTTCTTTATGACAAAAAAACAATTTTTTAAAATTAAATAACCCCCCCCCCCCCCCCTCCCGTGGGACAAATTTTCAAGCGTTGACCGGTCCGCAGATACAAAAATGTTGGGGACCACTGCGTTAAAACCAACAGAGTGGTGGCGGAAAACAGGAAGTGGAACAAAAATAAGAGCCCTGGAGAGGTAAAGAAAAAAAAAAGGAAAATACACAAAATAAAGTCAGGCCTGTGGTGACAGGCCTGACTTCACACAAAGCACCAGCATTTTCGGAGCAGGAATGAGGTGATATAAGAAAGGTAGAAATACTAATTATATATATATATATATATATATATATATATATATATATATATATATATATATATATATATATATATATATATATATATATATATATATATATATATATATATAGGCTGTATTAATATACAATTATATAGTCTGTGTTATATACAATAGTCTGTATTAACCATCACAGGGACTCTTGAAACTGTTTAGTGTTAGATTTATATATATATATATATATATACATACATACATACACATTTTTTACCGCTTATTCCCTTCAGGGTCGCGCCAGAGCCTATCACAGCTACAATCGGGCGGAAGACGGGGTACACCCTGGACAAGTCGCCACCTCATCGCAGAGCTATATATATATATATATATATATATATATATATATATATATATACACACACACACACACACACACACACACACACACACACACACACACACATATATATATACATATATATATAGCTGTCAGTGTTTTGATTAAAAACACCAGCATTAATTACAAATCTAACACTAAACAGAGTTTCAAGAGTCCCTATGATGGTTATTACGGACTATTGTTAATAGAATTCAGTGGAGGTGTTAAAGATATTGAACAACACATTTCAGGAAAATAAATGCCTGGAAAAGCGCACAAACCTCAGTGTACCTCAAAAGGACTCAGTTCATCAAATATTAAAATAAAATGTTAATAAGAAAAGACGGTGGGAAGATCATACGCAGAAGAAAATAAGCAGAATCCCATTTAAAGCAATAAAGATTCCTAAGTGTGCCATAGGCGTCATCAGCTGTTTTCAAAGATTGAGAGTTTTATTGCTTTTACAACTTAATATAAACAGTTGTTAAGTTTTTTTAAACTGAAGGTTAAAAGGTGTACTTGTAAGACAAAATTCCACGAGTTCCAAAGTGGCACGGCCAAAATGTGTAATTTCAAAAGAGGCAGCGAACACGTGTTAATGTGTGTCGGGCATAAACAAATGTTGGAGATAGAAGGAACGGGCGACCACGCGTGATTCATGGCGGCCCTGGGAGCGATCATGTGGAGCCTCACCTCTGCTCAATACAAAGGAGTCTACACAAGCAGGTTTGGGCAAACATAAAACAGAAGTGACCCTCTGCCTCGGAGGGCCCCACTCCCACCACATCTTTCAGACGGAGGTGCGGGATCGACCCACTCAAAGCCCACTCGTGCTGGGAAAAAAAAAGGCCTGGTCACGGTGCAGCACCGGAGGGCAAACTCTTTGCCCAAATATTTTCTCAGTGTGGTACTCAATGTTGTGATCAGCTCGTCAACGTGTTGTCTTAGTTTTAGTACACTCCTCCGTCTGCCACAGTTGGAAAACACAGTTTATTTTCTCTGCACAATTAGAGCTTAACACGATACTCCAAATAAATATCGGGGAAAAAACCAATTAGCTCATTAAATAGTTCCTCATATTTAAAAAGAAAGCAAGCGTTGGTGAGCTCAACAACATCAAACTTGTGCAGTGGGGAGAGTTTCATAACATCAATAAGTTCTGGAGAAAACCATAACATTTTGGTATTACAAAACCCAAAACCAGTGAAGTTGGCACGTTGTGTAAATCGTAAATAAAAACATAATGCAATGATTTGCTAATCCTCTTCAACCTATATTCGACTGCAAAGGCAAGATACTCAGCATCAAGGGTTGGAATTAGGGGTTAAATCACCAAAAATTATTCCCGGGCGCGGCCCCGCTGCTGCCCACTGCTCCCCTCACCTCACAGGGGGTGACCAAGGGGATGGGTAAAATGCAGAGGACAAATTTCACCACACCTACTGTGTGTGTGACAATCATTGGTACTTTAACTTTAACTTAACATTCGAACTGAAAAAACGTCATTTTTTTCAAATGTTAGCTCATTTAGAATTTGATGCCTGCAACATGTTTCAAAAAAGCTGGCACAGGTGGCAAAAAAGACCGAGAAAGTTGAGGAATGCTCATCAAACACTTATTTGTAACATCACAGGTGAATAGGCTGTTTGGGAACAGGTTGGTGCCATGATTGGGTATAAAGGCAGCTTCACAAACAAGGATGGGGCGAGGGTCACCACTTTGTGAACAAATGCGTGAGCACATTTTCCAACAGTTTAAAAACAACATTTCTCAACCAGCTATTGCAAGGAATTTAGGGATTTCACCATCTACGGTCCGTAATATCATCAAAAGGTTCAGAGAATCTGGAGAAATCACTGCACATAAGCGATATTACGGACCTTCGATCCCTCAGGCGGTACGGCATCGAAAACCGACAGTGTGTAAAGTATATCACCACATGGGCTCAGGAACACTTCAGAAAACCACTTACAGTAACTACAGTTGGTCGCTACATCTGTAAGTGCAAGTTAAAACTCTACTATGTAAAGCGAAAGCCATTTATCAACAACACCCAGAAACGCTGCCAGCTTCACTGAGCCCGAGCTCATCTAAGATAGACTGATGCAAAGGGGAAAAGTGTTCTGTGGTCTGACAAGTCCACATTTCAAATTGTTTTTGGAAACTGTGCACGTTGTGTCTGAAGGAAAAGAACCATCCGGATTGCTATAGGCGCAAAGTTCAAAAGCCAGCATCTGTGATGGTATGGGGGTGTATTAGTGCCCAAGCCATGGGTAACTTACACATCTGTGAAGACACCATTAATGCTGAAAGGTACATACAGGTTTTGGAGCAACATATGTTGCCATCCAAGCAACATTATCATGGACGCCCCTGCTTATTTCAGCAAGACAATGCCAAGCTACATGTTACAACAGCGTGGCTTCATAGTAAAAGAGTGCGGGTACTAGACTGGCCTGCCTGTAGTCCAGGGGCCGTACTTATCAAGCTTCTTAGAATTACTCCTAAGAAGTCTGCTAAGAGTTGACTTAAGAGTAAATAAATTCTTCGCTGAAAGCTGCACTTAAAAGTTAGTTATCAAGCGTCTTACTCACACTTTCAGCGAAGTGTAGGACTGAATCTTAAGTGTCACACTCAGAGCTGAATTACGACATTACTATGTGCCGTAAACGGAATTTTAGGTGACGTCATTTCTGTGTCCTTAGAAATGACCAATCACGGAAGGGAATCCGTTGTCTAAGAATAAAGAAATATCTTGGAAATATTTAAGTGGACAATGGGGGTGTATATTTTGACAATAAACTACAAAATAATACAAAACAAACTAGTCCCCGCCGGCACTCACGCTACCGCTCCCTCTCTTCTATCGCCCACACACTCACTGACGTCACTCACCTCACGGCCACACACATACGCTACTGTCATAACATTTTCTTTCCAATTCATTAATTAGGCAACTCATTTGAAACTGGTGTGGGTGGCTCTATATATACTAGCCCACTGCAGACACATGCAGAAATCAACAAGGAATCGAAAAGTATTAAATCCGTGACAAAAAATAATATCCGCTCTGTCTAAACGATACCGTTTGATCAGCTGCTCGTCATCAAAAAAAAAAAAAAACATTGTTCCGTTCCCTGAACGTTCGCGCACGTCTCTCTCACCTCAGTGCCATCCCCTGCTGGCAACTCCTAACCACTTAAGACACCTCTGAAGGTCTCTTAAATATCGTGGAGAGTAGGAGTGATTCTTAGACTTAAGAACGTTGATAAAAAGCTTTTATTTTTAAGTTTGAGAGTAGGACTAAATTTCGCAAATTCTCAGGACTTAAGTGTAAAATAGCACTCTAAAAAGCTTGATAAGTACGGCCCCAGACCTGTATCCCATTGAAAATGTGTGGCCCAATAAGAAGTGTAAAATACCACAACAGAGACCCTGATGTACAACTTAAGTTGTACATCAAGCAAGAATTTTAGAGTTAGAGTTAGAGTTTGAGTTTATTTCGAACATGCAAGCATACGACATGATACATCACAATTTCCAGTTTCTCTTTTCAACATGTTCGAAAAGGAGTAGGAAGAAGCAGAGCTTATTTAATCCTACCCCTTTTCTTTACATAACAGTTGCTGAAACGTTTTTATTCACTTCCTGTTCTCAATTTATTCACAATAACTCCATAGGTAATCACAATAAAAATAAATAAATAAATAATAGTAAGAATTTAATTATAATAATTGGTGAAGTAAGTCATATTTCATGTGATGAGATAAGTAAGATTACTTTAAGAATGAATGAATGGATGGATGAAATAAATTGAGAATGTTTGTCATGGTTCTTCTTCTTTGTACTTTGTAAACACTTTAAGTTTGAAGAGTTTCTTGAAGTGGATCATATTAGTACATTGTTTGATTGCTTTGCTTAATCCATTACATAATTTAATTCCACATACTGATATACTGAAGGTCTTAAGTGTTGTACGTGCGTACAAATGTTTTAAATTAAATTTTTCTCTAAGATTATATTTCTCCTCTTTTGTTGAGAAGAATTGTTGTATATTCTTGGGTAGCAGGTTATAATTTGCTTTGTGCATAATTTTAGCTGTTTGCAAATTCACTATGTCGTGGAATTTCAGTATCTTTGATTCAATAAATAAAGGGTTTGTATGTTCTCTATATCCAACATTATGTATTATTCTAACTGATCTTTTTTGTAACACCGTTAATGAATGAAGTGTACTTTTGTAATTATTTCCCCATATTTCTACACAGTAGCTCAGATATGGTAACACTAGCGAGCAGTAGAGAATATGAAGTGATTTTTGGTCTAGAACAGACCTGGGCATTGTACGGCCCGCGGGCCGCATCCGGCCCTTTGCGCATCCCTGTCCGGCCCGCGTGAGGCCAATCATAAATTACAAAATAAATTTAAAAAAGTATCTATGTCGAGTGTGCAATACAATGGTGCTGCTTTTGTTTTGAAAAGCGTTATTTGTATTACTTCCGTGTGGATGTATGCGCGTGTGCGATTGTGAGTGAATTGAACGGCGCAATTACAAATTACAAAATAAAGTTTAAAAAACATCTATGTCGTGCGCGCAATACAACTGTGCTGCTTTTATTTTGAAATGTGTTATTTATGCCGTATGTCCGGGGGGAACCTGTGAGTGAAGGTGCATAGAGACAAGTGATGAGACGCTAAAAAAAGAAAAGTTGATGAGGAATGGCGTGTTTTGGGCTGGCAAGTATTTCTTTACATAAATTAATGGTAAAGCCGTGTGCTTAATGTGTGGTACACAGCTTGCTGTGTTTAAATATAATTTTAATCGCCACTACACGAAGAAACACGAGGGAAAATACCGGAATGTGTCTGATGAAGCGCGCGCAAGGGAGGCTGATGCGTTGATGGTAAAACTGCAAACCCAACAAGGACTTTGTGCCATATTTCACACCCCCAGAGATGCAGCCGTCAGGACAAGTTTCGTCATTTCTCACAAAAGCGCCAGAAAAAGTAAGGCGTTTTCTGACGGAGAGTTTATTAAGGAGTGCTTATTGGACTTTGTTGCGCTGATAATGCCCGGAGACATGGACTGTTTTTCGCTAACTTTGGATGAGAGCTCTGATGCAGTCAATTAAAGAGACAACCACAGGTAATGACTTGTTCACAGAGGTAAATGCGTGTTGGGACAAGCTGGCAGGTGTGACAATCCAATCCACTTTATTTATATAGCACATTTAAACAACAAAATGTTTCCAAAGTGCTGCACAACAATATTACAAACAATATTCAAATATTATCCTTAGCTCCACCAATGACTGAATAAAAAGAAAAAACAATTACATATAAAACCAATATAAAAAACAATATAAAATAAATATGATTAAAAACTATTTTTAACAACAGATGGTTGTCCAAATCTGATGGGGAAAAATGTTGGATAATGCAGGATAAAGTGACCATCAAAAGCAATCTGCTTTTGTATAAAGTTAAGTTAGGTTAAATTAAATTATTATTATTAATTATTATTATTATTATCATCATTATTATTTATCTTACGGTATATCAAAAATAATATTGAGCAAAATTTAATTGAAATATTGTCGTGTGGCCCTCCAGCAGTGCTCGGGTTGCTTATGCGGCCCCCGGTGAAAATTAATTGCCCACCCCTGGTCTAGAACATGTTTTGCTTTATTCATTATTGACGTGTTTCTTGCTACTTTATGTTGTATATTTTTTACGTGAGATTTCCAGTTCAATTTATCATCAATCATTATACCTAGAAATTTGGTTTCATTTACTCTTTCAATTTCTATTCCGTCTATTTGTATTTGTGTTTGACTTTCTCTACTACTGTTACCAAATAGCATTATTTTAGTTATGCTGAGACTCAACGATAATCTATTTTTGTCAAACCATCTTTTTAATTTGTTAATTTCTTCTGTTATTATTTGTATTATCTCCTGTGTGTTCTCTCCTGAACAAAACGCTGTTGTATCATCCGCAAATAATACTAACTTTAAATATTTTGTAACTTTACAAATGTCATTTATATAGAGATTGAATAATTTAGGTCCTAATATTGATCCCTGAGGTACACCACAGGATATATTTAGCGTTGTAGACATGTGTTCGCCTATGAATGGGAAAGAATTCCACCTGAGAAGCTTCAAAAACTGGTCTACTCCGTTTACTGAGTGTTGTTAAAAGGAAAGGCCATGTAACACAGTGGTAAAAATGCCCCTGTGCCAACTCTTTTGCAATGTGTTGCTGCCATTAAATTCTAAGTTAATAATTGTTTGCAAAAAAAAAAAAGTTTCTCAGTTTGAACATCAAATATCTTGTCTTTGCAGTCTATTCAATTGAATATAAGTTGAAAAGGATTAGCAAATCATTGTATTCTGTTTTTATTCACGATTTACACAACGTGCCAACTTCACTGGTTTTGGGTTTTGTATTTTGTTGGGACAAAAGAAAGCAAGGTGATCGACGGAGAAGGAAAGCTGATGATCCAAAGCATTGCTGCTCATACTGCTGCTTATTGATGAGGTGACTGCTGACATGTCATTCCGCCTAATGATGGCGTGTCAAGAACAGGTGATGGACTCACTCAAATATGCAAATGAATGCCAGCGAAGTGATTATGTATGTTTGTTCGTTCATGCCATCATTTCCAAACAGTTTTTTTTTTTACTGTATTATTTTTCTAAATTCACGCCTGTACCAAGTCACTCAGTGCTGAGCTTTTACCTTGCAAACATTCTTCCCCTATAAATGTGAAAAAAGTATGAAACTTTTCAGTTACACTTACCGTACTCCGGACCATAGGGCACACCGGACTATAAGGCGCACTGCCGATGAATGGTCTATTTTTGATCGTGTTTCATATATAAGGCGCATTAAAAGGAGTCATATTATTATTATTTTTTTCTAAATTGAAAACACTTCCTTGTGGTCTACATAACATGTAATGGTGGTTCTTATTTACGTGGCTCGCCTTCGGCAGCGTCTTCTCCCCGTCATCTTTGTTGTAGCGGTGTAGCGTGCAAGGACGGGAGTGGAAGAAGTGTCAAAAGATGGAGCTAACTGTTTTAACGACATTCAGACTTTACTTAAATCAATAACGGAGCAGCATCTCCTTATCCGGAAACAACAACACAGGAAATGTGTCCCGTGAAAAAACGTCAGACTGGAACTCTAATAACTAAAGTTCCTTGGGTGAATAATGTAAACTCACTACACCGGTATGTTTTAGCGCTTTCATGGCGAGTTTACTGACAGATATAAGTAAGACCTTTAGACTACTTTATATTAGAAATGGCAACAGCGCAGGATGAATGTCACATAACAAGAAGATAGAGAAAAAGAAGAAGCTTATCGACTACGGCGTTGCTACGGACTACAAAGGCGGATGCACACAATTTTTCAGGACTCATACAGACCCCAAATACAGATCAGCAGGTACCAGAAGATAAGAAAAGTTGCTTTTGCATAATATTGCGAAACAAAACGCCAGATATGTCTTACCTTGTACACACACCATAATAATACTTGTATGTTTAATGCGCCGACAATCCTTCAAACGGTGCGGCTTCATAGCTTACAAAAGTCGTACTAAAACATATTGATAGATTGAGCGCCATATGTAATGTTCTATATTTTCAATGGAACCTTTAAAATGTTGGTGTTGTTTACTTGAGACATATTGCCATCATAGTGCAGTCTACTTGCATCAGTTATGTTTGACTGCCATCTACTGGTCACACTTATCATTACACCATGTACCAAATATAATAGCTTTGAGGTCGGTAAGCTCAACCAAACGTTTTCCGTACATTAGGTGCACCGGGTTATAAGGCGCACTGTCAAGTTTTGAGGGAAAAAAAGGATTTTATGTGCACCTTATAGTCCGGAAAATACGGTACTAAAAAGTCAGGGCGTGCAGGAAGGTAAAATGAAACAAAAGGTGTTTGTTTTTTGAAGCCAGGGTAATACTGGGAGCACCGTGCAAAATAGAGCACTGAGAATAATACACAATGTTGCATATTGGTAACACACACTGTAAAATTACAAATAATTACATTCATGGATCTGGTGAAATTTAAAACTGTACAAACAACCTTCAAAGCTCAAAATAACCTCCAACCATGAAATATCCAAAAATAATCGGAGAAAGAGATGGAACATTGAATTTGAGAGGTGAACTAAATCAAAAGCAGCTTGTGGTAGCACAATTATTAAAAGTATGTGCATATCAGTTTGCAGGGTGACTCAGTGGAATCAAATGAATGAAGAAATAAAA
>NC_084752.1:23588692-23648692 GCF_033978785.1 Entelurus aequoreus | reverse complement strand
ATTATTTGCAATTACCGTAAATGCGTATTTATCATATTTTTATTTTTATTCTATCGCCTCATCCTGGTTCCCAAATATTGGCGCTGTGTGAGAATGCATGAATGTGAGCTTTGAAGACGTTGTGATGTTGGTTTTGACTGAAGAGGTAAGTGTTCCATGCTGGGTTTGTTGCTACCAAAAGGAATGCACCATATTGCATTTTTGCAATGTTACACATTTGATTCAAACGTTGAACTTTGACAGCAATTTTTCTGACATCCTATTTCATAACTGACTTATTTAAATCAAAGACAACAAATCTTTACAAAGCCTAAAGCAGGGGTCGGCAACCCAAAACGTTGAAAGAGCCATATTGGACCAAAAATACCAAAAACAAATCTGTCTGGAGCCGCAAAAAATGAAAAGCCGTTTTGAAGGCAACACATGACGTAAGTGTCTATACTAGCTATAATAGCCTACCATCAAAATGACTTGTGTCGCAGGCTGAAGCAAATCTTTGTTGACAGAAATGTTGAAATGTAATATTTATTCTACACATTTTTTACAACATTAGAAACCATTAGTAAATCAGAGGCTACTCAGAAGGTGAGATAACTCCTGGAAATTACTGGTTGATACTAATTAGCACTCCAACAAGTCAATAGCATCAACAAAGCGCACCTTTGTGCATTCACGCACAGTATAAAACTTTCGGTGGACAAAATGAGACAAAGGAGTGGAAGATTTTACATGTAAACAAACTGTTGTCCACACTGTGGTGAGTTCAAGAACCGCCAAAATTAGTAGGACAAAACGATGTTCACCAAATACTCTCATCAGTGAAGCATACACACAAACATATTAAACAGTGGGCTTTCTAACAATTGGGAAGGTTTGTGTCATGTTTGTCCTCAAACAAAAAACATACTAAAACAAAAAATGTTTTTTTGTTTTTCTATTTTCAATCCTTTTTTAAAAATGCTCCAGGGAGCCACTAGGACGGCACTAAAAAGCAGCGGGTTGATGAGCCCCGGCCTATACCATTATCATGTGGCCCCTCATGGCCTGATTTACTAACATCCAAATACCACGTGCTAAACGGCGAGTGCAATCTATAAAATAGCGTGTACTATTAGTGGGTGTGTTGCGTGTGATCTACTAAGTTTGTTTGTACAATTTAAAAGTGCTGCAGATCGCCTTATTTAAATGTGTATTTTGCATGTACTATACGGTGCGTCCCCATGGAGACACTCATTTACTGCACATTCATGTCATCATGCTCCTACCTGCGGTGTTTTGCTATGTTTTCAAACATGCAGGAGACGTCTACCACTTTTTATGGACATTTTAGACAGTACAAAGTGCTTCTACGACAAAACCCACTTTTTTCTCCATTTTTCCAGCACTGAAGGTGCGCTCATGGGAGAGAGGATGCATTGACGCAAAAAAATACATACTTCAAGAAGTTTTTATCATAAAGGACAGTGGTTCCCAAACTGTTTTCACCAAGTACCACCTAAAAAAAAAAGTACCACCATAATGACCAATATTAAAACACAGTAGCATAGTAGTCCAAAGTATTCATTAAACACAAGGCAGCGGTTTTATTAAACTAGTATGTTTAATATTTTTGTCCACTGTAACATTACACACAGTTTGAACAGTAACACTATGTTTGAATATAGGAAAATAAAACACCTTTTAAAAATGTTTTTTTATTGTATTTATATTGTAAATGTTATGCTATGTCCCACATATAGTTTATCATATGTTTAACAGCTATTTGTCAAAACGTGGACCTTGGGGTTTTGTGTTTTCCCGGAATGCAAAGGAAAGTTGGCGCGGGCAAGGCGTGAAGTTAATGACATCTTTATTTTAACACTAACAAAAGGAATAAAGAAAAAGCGCGCACAAGGGCAGAAGTACAAAACTTGGTTGTAAAAACAAGAACTAGCACAAAGGCAGAACTATGGACAAAAAAAAAAAGACACTAACTGTGGCATTAATAAACAAAACTTACTTGCGATGACGTGAACAGGCAGCACGGACTATGAAACAAGCAGCGTGAACTAAGCATGAAACCGTAAACATGACATGAAGCAGAGTGAGTAAGGATAATGTCACCAGGACGATCAACAGAAAAAGACAGGCTTAAATAACAGTGACATGATTAGTGACAGGTGCGCGAGTGCAAAACGTGAGACAGGTGCGTGACATGAGGACAGGTAAAAACTAATGGGTTGTCATGGAAACAAAACAAACAAGAGTGCACAAAAGGTCCAAAAACCAAACCGAACATAACCAAAACAAAACATGATCACACAGACATGACACTATTGTGGTTTACTATGACCTTGAAGGCATCATTTCTATGTGCAGCTTTCTCTGCCAATGTTCGTCTTTGTTTACATGTGATGATGATGCGTGTTGATTGGCTAGGAGGCTGGGAAAGGACAGATGTAAGCGGAGAATATGGAGAACATGTTGGTACCACCTGTGTTGAGTGATAGAAATGACAGAGTAAGACGGTTTTGTGTTTGTGTCTTATTTGTTTATTTTGGCGTCGACTGCGGCCTACAGTAGTCGGATTGTAACGAGTTCCCTTGAAGGCTGATAAACCTGTACGACTCGAGTAACGTCGATAGTGTAACGTTTTTTTTTTTTTTTTTTTTAAAAGGGGTTTCTTTAGCGTCCCACTAGATCAGGAGTCCCCAAACTTTTTGACTCAGGGGCCGCATTGAGTTAAAAAAAAATGTAGCCGGGGGCCGGGCTGTGTGTATACACACACACACACACACCCACACACAAATTCCATTCCGAGCGCGATGATATCACGTTATCGATGGGAAAATGCATTTTTAGACGATATGATTTGCCTGAGCGGCTAGGAGATACCGAGAGTAACAAGCGGTAGAAAATGATTAGAAAGGACAGATTTAAAAAAAATAATTAAAATAAATAAATAAATAAAAATAATAAAAATAAAAATAAAAATAATAATAATATATATATATATATATATATATATATATATATATATATATATATATATATATATATATATATATATATATATATATATATACACACACAATATTTATTTATTATTATTATTTATTTATTTTTAACTTGGGACTTTCAGCGGGCCAGATTTTAGACGCTGGCAGGCCGGCCCCGGCCCGCGGGCCGTAGTTTGGGGACCCCTGCACTAGATGAATCACTGATAAAGGTTGATAATTTATATTCAATGGGGAAAAAAACACCAAAACACATGTTTTTCATCAGACCCCTACGTCACCCATCATGCAGCTATACAATTATAAAAGGATGTTGCTGAATAGACGATACGTCTAATTTTTTTATTTTTTTATTTCTGACAGTTCAAATATGTTGACAAAGGATTCTCTGTATATAGATCTTGCAGACTTGTATAACGGTAAGTTTGCACTTACTTTTCAGGCGTGCTAAAAAAAACGCTTAATAGTGCTCGCAAAGCGGTGATGAGTGTTAATAAATCACATATTTATTTTCATTTTCTCCTCCCAGTATTGTGGCCGTTTTGCTAATCAGCATATACTCTGCGTATCAATGAAGACAGGAATGCAAAATGGATTGCACGCCTTATTCTGCTCACTTAACAAACGCAATCCACTTTGCACACGTTTTAGTAGATCAGCTTTGCGTGTGCTATGAGGTTTGCACGCGTTTTAGTACACGCAAACCTTTTGGTTTATGTGACAATCCGGATCTCGGTATCACAGTGAAAATGTAACCAGCACGCCCGCCTAGGAGCCAGGAGGTTGTGGGTTTGAATACTTGCTCTGATTTCTCTCTTTAGTAGAGTTTGTAAGTTATTCCAGGTACCACGGCTTTTTCTCACAGTCCAAAAACATGCATGTAAATTGTCCGCAAGTGTGTGAATGTGAGTGTAAATGTTAGTCTGTCCTGTGATGGACTGGCGAGCAGTGGTGACGTGATCAGGGTGTACCTCGCCTCTGGCTCAAAGTTAATCAGTTAATCCAATCAATCCCCCTTTTTTTTTTACTCATTTGCATTATGAAAACAATGCTGTGATGAAAATGAAAGAATTGGTCGAGACGGTGCAAATAGCCTCCGGGAGTGTTAAGTACTCTAGATAAACTTGGCCCCGATTTTTTCACACCTACCTCACTCCACTTGCTCACACACACACACACACACACACACACACACACACACACACACACACACACACACACACACACACACACACACACACACACACACACACACACACACACACACACACACACACACACACACACACACACACACACACACACACACACACACACACACACACACACACACACACACACACACACACACACACACACACACACACACACACACGCTGACAACTCCAAAAGGATAAAGTTCACTTTCAGTATACATACTATAACCACGTGGTGTACTACTTGAATCCCACTGTACAAATACTAACATGGCGTCGAAGATTGAAATAAAACAATCGGCTAATCACGGTTGTCTACGGGGATTAATTTGACCGAGACTATAAATATTTTCGAGGACTCACCAAGGCCCCAGTAGACCTGTTAGTGAAGGATATTTGATCGGTTTCATTCCCACTCTATCCCAGAATACAATATTGTAGCGTCCCGGAAGAGTTGGTGCTGCAGGGAATTCTGGGAATATGTGTTTATGTTGTGTTGCGGAGCAAGTATTCTCCCGAAATGTGTTTGTCGTTGTTGTTTAGTGTGCTTTCACTATATGGCACGGTGTTGGCCTCGTTTATACGGCCACTCTAAGTGTGACATGTACGGCTGTTGACTAAGTATGCTCTTCATTCACTTGTATGGTAGCGTATCCAAAATTAACATGATCATCAAAATTGGCTATGATCACACAGAATGACAGCTTTTCTATGCTTATGTGTGACTGCCATCTACTAGTCACACTTATCATTACACCATGTACCAAATAAAATAGCTTCGAGGCCAGTAAGCACAACCAGAATTATTCCGTACATGGGGCGCACTTTAGATTTTTGAGAAAATTAAAGGATTTTAAGTGCGCCTTACAGTCCTAAAAATATGGTACTTTAATGCACATTCATGTTATCACTTGTGGCATTTTGCTATGTTTTGAAACGTGCAACAGAATGTACCACATTTTATGAGCACTTTAGATGCAGTCTTGCAGTGCATCTACAATAGAACACACGTTCTTAGCGCGTTGAAGATGTGCTCATGGAAGACGCTGGCATCAACTGTAAGCGAGCAAAAAAATGCATATTGCAAAAAGATTATTAAAATAGATATGTTAATAATAAATCTTTTCCATGATAAAACAAATATCATTAGAAAAGATGCCAGCAGACACCAAAACACATTTGTTTTAATCAGCTCCTAAAAGTGTCCCTATTATGCAAAAACAACTTTTCCTGCCTATTGGTACCCGTTTGTTTATTTGGAACTGCATAAGTCCCGAAAATGTAAATTATTTGAGATATTTATAAAAATAAAACTTGCCTTCATCATTCTTCCTCCAAACGAGCCGTTCGGATTTTTCCCCAAGTGTGAGGTTTTTCCCATTGGTGACGTCAGAAGATAGAGTATCTCCATATATGGAAGAGATTAACCCAAAGAACTTTGCGCGAGTCCGCCTTTGTAGTCTCTGCTGTCAATAAGCGGCTTGTTTTTCTGCTATCCTCTTGTTGTGGTGCAGACTGGCTTGTACAATACAAAGTAGCGTATAGTTTTAACGTATATCTGCCAATAGAGTCCATATGGAAGCGCTAAAAACTGGGAGAAGACTGTTGAAGTGAAGGCACTCAAATAAGCCTACAAAACAGCACATCCTGAATAGATGGTGAGAAACCAGTGTGGAGAATGCATATATGTTTAAGATGTATGTATTTCTTTATTCATAGTCATGTTTAAAGCAGCTAGTGTTTTTCCATTTGTACTCTATTTTTTCATTTTATGTCCACAAGTAAACTGTGTGTTACCTTGAAGGATTGCACTGTAGGAGTTGGAGTACTCCCTTATATCTTATCTGTAGTAGAACAATGAGGCTGTATTCCTTTCTGGACAGGTGGGGGCTTTCTTCGTATGCAAGAAGTTGTCTCTTCCGTTTGAATGTTAGACCAATTCGAGAAGCCGGTATGAATGTATTGGTGTGGGCTGGTCTCCTGAAGCTTTAGTAAAACTTGATAATATTCCTATTCTGTCTTGATGATCCTTCTTACTCTGCATATATGTCATCTAAAGAACTTGGGATTGACCAGTGACTAATTCCCTGGGAGGAAAGGCTGGTCAGATGCAACACCAGCTTGAAAACAGTCATAGTCTATGCTAGCGTTCTACAGTATACCGGTATTAGTATAGTACCGAGATACAAATTAATCATATTCGGTACTATACCGCCTCTGAAAAGTACCAGTCCGTCGTCACATCATGTCATTGCTAGTTTATGAGCAGACGAGCATGTTCAACAGCGCACAATCATGGAGTAATTACAAGCAGACAGTGTGTAGACAGAAAAGGGAGAACGGACACATTTTGGCTTAAAAACTAAAGATAAAGGTGAAGTTATAACACTGAAATGCCCACCGGAAGAGGTGCTTTAAGACATAACCAGCTAGCTAGCGGCTAAAGCCCAGCCACAGTCGGCAGTGTTTTAGTTACTTCTAAATT
Source organism: Entelurus aequoreus (assembly GCF_033978785.1). NCBI lineage: Eukaryota > Metazoa > Chordata > Actinopteri > Syngnathiformes > Syngnathidae > Entelurus > Entelurus aequoreus. The sequence goes on along the minus strand of NC_084752.1, from coordinate 23,642,015 downwards.
TACTAATCCTTGTCTCCATGGCGACAAATAAAGTATGTTTCTTATAAGTATCATCCCTACAGGACGAGGAATAGCTAAACATGTTTCACTACACACCGTAGCTCACCGGCATCACAATGTAAACAAACGCCCTTAGTGGATCTACACCTTACATCCACTGTAATGATATCAAGTACAGTAGCGTATCTAGTCGATACTACTATGATTACCTCGATATTTTTTGGCATCACAACATGTTTTTGTTTTTTTTAAATGTATATTATGTTTATAAACTCAGTAAATATGTCCCTGGACACATGAGGACTTTGAATTTGACCAATGTATGATCCTGTAACTACTTGGTATCGGATTGATACCCAAATGTGTGGTATCATCCAAAACTAATGTAAAGCATCCAAACAACAGAATAATAAGTGATTATTACATTTTAACAGAAGTGTAGATAGAACATGTTAAAAGAGAAAGTAAGCAGATATTAACAGTAACTGAACAAATACATTAATAATTCATGTTCTACCACTTGTCCTTAATCATTTTGACAAAATAATAGAATGGAAAATGACACAATGTTACTGCATATGTCAGCAGCTAAATTAGGAGCCTTTGTTTGCTTACTTACTACTAAAAGACAAATTGCCTTGAATGTTCACTATTTTCTCTGAGGACAAACTTGCAATAAGAAACATATGTTTAATGCACCCGAAGATTTTTTGTTAAAAAAATAAAGCCAATAATGCAATTTTCTGTGGTTCCCTTTAATTAAATAAGTATCGAAAAGTTTCGAAGAGTATCGAAATAATTTTGGTACCGATACCAAAATATTGGTATCGGAACAACACTGGTCTATGCAACATTTTGACCAAAGAACCACCATTACATGTTATGTAGACCACAAGAAAGTTTCCAAAGAGGGTTTTTTATATATATGTATATTGTCTGTATTTTCTGAAAGGCGATCTCATAAATAGGTTAAGTGAATAAAAGTCGTCAACCAATCAGAACACACATTAGGAGTCAAGTCGAGACCTCATTTCGCTCTCATACTTCTTTTTCCTTCATGACATTTGGTGAATGATAAGTTAATTGCTATCTGACATTGAGCAGAGACTATAATTCAAGACGGATTGAAAGGCTTCTGCCAAAGAGAAATATGACGGCATGGATCAAGCAATCACTTCCATATGAGTTGGTTGATACACAGACAAACACAAACACACACACACATATAACAGCTCATGCAGAAGCCACACACGGTGGGTGGTGTGTACTTGTACCTTGTCAGATGATGGATGATTCAAGAGGGGATAAACATGCTTCATTTAACTGTCCATGTGTACTGAATGGAATAATATCAGCTCAAAGACTGCTGGAAGGCTTTGCTGATCCTCACACTTGATTTATGAGCAAGTCTATTATTTCAGTTTTATGAAAAGGATGTGTTTTGATACAGTTACTACAATACTAAATGAAAAATAAACAGAAGCTTCAACTCGTATCCTTGCAGATCGCTTATTTAATGAACTCGTATCCCTCTTACACTTAAACTCTTGGTGAACAGATTCAAGTGACGTTATGAAGGATGCAGCAATCCTTTTAGATCCAATGTTGCATACTTGGTGTGTGCGTTTCAGTCTGCCAATATTGAAACTTAATACTCGAGGCTTGTACTCAGTGGACGTTGGCTAATCTTTTTCAAAAGACCCCCTCAAAGTTTCCACTAAGAGTGGTTTCAATAAGTTGTTGATGTGTGAGAGGTTCAGGTGGAGGCAACGCAGGGGAGTGACATTATCAGCGAGGGCTGGCGTATTAAACAAAAAGAACATGTTGGTTGAGTCAACTCAATGAACTTGTGTGTGCGAGAGTGAAAGATATACATCTTTATTAGCTACTTGTACACCTCTCACATTCTTATGACGTCCTCTACCCCCAACTTTGGTCATTGCATCATCAGGCCAAAGTGTCTTCCCTTTACAGATGTCCACCCTAAATGCACTTTTAGATTGAATGGATTTGATTTCTGCTGGGAAAAGCTCGACGTTCTAGACCAGCTTGCACGAGAGCTTTCCATTAAACTTGACCTGTGGTGTGGAAGGGAGTTCCATTATATCTGCTGGTCCCAGATAAATGTGAGGCTATAAGTGGTGAATTGGAGTCAGTGAACAGTTGACCACTGGTCAGAGGAAAAGGGAAATAAGGTAAGAAACACAGTTTATGCCCTGAGTTTTCTTAATGTATTGAGCAACCACCATAGTTACTCAGGGTGTTAAAGGCCTACTGAAATGATTTTTTTTTATTCAAACGGGGATAGCAGATCCATTCTATGTGTCATACTTGATCATTTCGCGATATTGCCATATTTTTGCTGAAAGGATTTAGTAGAGAACATCGACGATAAAGTTTGCAACTTTTGGTCGCTGATAAAAAAAGCCTTGCCTGTACCGGAAGTAGCGTGACGTCGCAGGTTGAAGAGCTCCTCACATTACCCCATTGTTTACACCAGCAGCGAGAGCGATTCGGACCGAGAAAGCGACGATTACCCCATTAATTTGAGCGAAGATGAAAGATTCGTGGATGAGGAACGTGAGAGTGAAGGACTAGAGTGCAGTGCAGGACGTATCTTTTTTCGCTCTGACCGTAACTTAGGTAAAAGGGCTCATTGGATTCCATACTTTCTCCTTTTTCTATTGTGGATCACGGATTTGTATTTTAAACCACCTCGGATACTATATCCTCTTGAAAATGAGAGTCGAGAACTCGAAATGGACATTCACAGTGACTTTTATCTCCACGACAATACATCGGCAAAGCACTTTAGCTACGGAGCTAACGTGATAGCTTAAATGCAGATAGAAACAAAAGAAATAAGCCCCTGACTGGAAGGATAGACCGAAGATCAACAATACTACCAAACTCTGGACCTGTAACCACACGGTTAATGCTGTACCGCCTGGCGAAGCTTAGCAATGCTGTTGCTAACGACGCCATTGAAGCTAACTTAGCTACGGGACCTCGACAGAGCTATGCTAAAAACATTAGCTCTCCACCTACGCCAGCTCTCATCTGCTCATCAACACCCGTGCTCACCTGCGTTCCAGCGATCGACGGCGCGACGAAGGACTTTACCCGATCATCGATGCGGTCGGCGGCTAGCGTCGGATAGCGCGTCTGCTATCCAACTCAAAGTCCTCCTGGTTGTGTTGCTGCAGCCAGCCGCTAATACACCGATCCCACCTACAGCTTTCTTCTTTGCAGTCTCCATTGTTCATTAAACAAATTGCAAAAGATTCACCAACACAGATGTCCAGAATACTGTGGAATTTTGTGATGAAAACCGAGCTGTTTGTATTGGGATACAATGGTGTACCAATACTTCCGCTTCAACCATTGACGTTACACGCAAACGTCATCATACATAGACGCTTTCAACCGGAAGTTTCCTGGGAAATTTAAAATTGCACTTTATAAGTTAACCCGGCCGTATTGGCATGTGTTGCAATGTTAAGATTTCATCATTGATATATAAACTATCAGACTGCGTGGTCGGTAGTAGTGGGTTTCAGTAGGCTTTTAACAGTAAATGTATTATTGGAAGTCTCTGTTTGCTAGACATTACCAATCGGTACACAACAAAGTGAGGGACAGGAAGTGTGCAGAGCAAATGCAGAGCAGCCCGCTACCCAGCCTTTGACTAGTAGCAGTGTTGCCACCTCCTCAGTAAGGAAAATCTCTATTGGAGGTGCTAATTTTCTCTAGATGACGACATCTCCTCATTTGCTAAATTGGTTGCAATGGACGCTGTAGGAGAGAGGAATACTGTTGTGGAAAAGATAAAAAAGTGAAGTTTCTTCTGTTGATTCTCATTGTTACGGGCTGAGCTTGGCGTTGTGATCACAGGATAAATAGATATATAGATAGTACTTTATTGATTCCTTCAGGAGGGTTCCCTCAGGAAAATTAAAATTCCAGCAGCAGTGTACAGAATTGAGATCGAATTTGAAAAGTAAAAAGTAAATAATGGGGGTATAAATGGATGCAGAGATGAGAGGTGGCATCAGAATCAGAAATACTTTAATAATCCCTGAGGGGAAATTAAGATTTTCAGCACAATCCCATTCAAGAGTAGACAAACATTATAGACCGAAAAGCGTGCCGATAGCGTGGGAGCTATGGCGAAGCGTAGCACAGGGACAGGAATCAAAGATCGTAGAAAATACTTAACGTAACGGGTTGCATGGAAGCAAATAGAAGACGTCGTCACTGTTGCATAGTGCAAACAAGGAAGCCAGACTGATTGTGGCAAAAAAACAGGAATAAATAGCTCTCTGATTAGTGCCCAGGAGCAGGTGAGCATCCCGAACACTAATCAGAGGCAGGTGAAACTAATCTGCAGTCATGGCAACTAAAACACAAACCCACGGGTGCTGAAAACAGAACTGAGGTAGTCAAACTAACACAACAAAACATAACATGGAGTGTTAAAAATAATGTTTTTTACAGCTTGGTTCCCCCTGTCTAAGACGGTTTGAACTGTCTGGTTGCGATCGATTCAACGGCCTGAGAATACAATGAGATGAATTAATGAGATTATTATGCAGAATACTACAGTTGATTAATAACTGTTATAAATCCACACACGGAAAAGTCTACTTAATAACGGGAATATCTCTGACACACATGAATCATTGAGAGGAGGGCTGGGCGATATGGCCTTTTATTAATATCTCGATATTTTTAGGCCATGTCACGATACACGATATATATCTCGATATTTTGCCTTAGCCTTGAATGAACACTTGATGCATATAATCACAGCAGTATGATGATTCTATGTGTCTACATTAAAACATTCTTCATACTGCATTAATAAATGCTCATTTTAAACTTTCATGCAGAGAGGAAAATCACAACTAAGTCAATTTACCAAAACTGGATTTATTAAACAGTTATTAAGCATTCATGTCATTTCCAAACAGAAAGTGCAAGATTGTCAGAGACATTTTAAAACAAGCTATTAGTGCACTTTTGTGAATGATGTCACTAAGATGAGATATCAAAACAACACTAAATTAAAGTGCACTTTTTGTACAGAATGCCACTACAAGAGTTTAAAACAAATGAAGTGCACTTTTGTGCATGATGTCACTGCAATATTTTAAAACAAATAAAGTGCACTTTTGTGCATGATGTCACAAGATATTTCAAAAACTGTAAAAAAAAAAAAAAAGAGCTGCAAAATAGGAAATCAAATAGTGTTTTGTTGGTGTGGCACCGGCCGGAGATGTTGACATGCAGAGTTTCAAGCACTCTTCATTCTCTAGCGGGTGACTTTTCAAATGATGCTACTCTTTGTAGCAACGCTTTTGCCGCATACTTGACATATTACGGTTGTCTGTTCAACATCTTTCCGCTTGAAGCCAAACCACCGCCAGACGATGGACCCCGTGCTGTTTTTCTTGGGAATTAATTCTTCCGCCATTTGTTACCAGATTCGCACCTTCTCTCTCTCGTATTACTACTCGCACCGCTCCGCTTGCACCACCTGCCACAGCTAACCTTACCCATGCCGCTACCTCTCTGCTCCATGGGGGCGTATGACGCTGCACGGGCGACAGTATGTGACGTATGTAAGAAGGTGCGCTTGTTTTACGTCTTTGTGAGAAGGAGAGACAAGAAAGAGTGAGAATAGCCTGTAGTGTAATGCCCGCTGCTAAAAGCAACTGCGTGAGAACGTATACTCGAATACTCACAAAATAGTCATTTTCTACATCGCACAGAGACAAAATATATCGAGTATATTCGATATATCGCCCAGCCCTAATTGAGACCAAAATTTAACAGGTGGTACTGCATCACTTTCCCTCCTCAGGAAAAATCTAATAAAACACACGCACATATGCACTATATATCCTTCTTTAACCCTCTCCAAACAGTAGTTTGTTCACCGCTGTCTGTCTGCTGTCCGCTGGCAGACTCATGTGGATTTAATAGGACAATAAACAGTGTTTGGCTCTTTATCCAGTGGGGAAGCCCACCTCCACACCACAGGAAGGACAATAAAACATCCCACAATGTCACTCACTGAAACATATTATAGAAGCTTCCTTACCTTGAACATCTGCTGGTGAGTGTGGCTGAGGTGGATGTAAATCTCTTCCAAATGTACTTGCTGGTCCTGAGAGGGAGTTTAAACACTTGATGTCCTGCAGCGTTCAGAAGTACTGCAAATGTTGTATCCCTGAAAATGAAGCACATATTTCAACGTGTACACTCTTTTCAGGTTGAAAATATTCTTCTGCAACAGCAAGTTAGATGTATTTCTTAATGAGGTTTGTTGTCACGCCCACAGTATCTCGTAAGGGCGCTATCTTTCAAAAATGTTGTATGGAACGTATAAAAGTAGGATCAGAGTTTATTCCTTGTGTTGCGTTTTGTTAGTGTTTTAGATCCTGTCCTGTGCTTTAATTTGGTCGGCTCTTCTGGGTGTTGTTGGCGTTTTCCCGTGGCTGCTTCACTTCTGTCCGGGAGCATTTCCCCTCACCTGTTTTCTGCTTACAATCAAGACTATTTAAGTTTATCCTTTTTCTACCTTGGTTGTCGGGATATTGTTGTTTCACTGGACTACAGAGGATCCTTTTGATGCTAAGCCCAAATACGCACTACTTTTTGGACGCCGTCTGCTCCACATTTCCCGTGAGTGTTTTGCTGGGTTTCAGTTTGTTTTGTATTCTTCATAGTCTGTCCAGACAGAGCACTTCCTTGCTGCTCTCGCTTTTGTTCATTTATCAATAAATATAATTTTTTTTACTGCACGCTGCTACCTCGTTCGTCTGCATACTAAAAATCACTACAACCTCCTGCATTTTCCAGGATGCATCGTTGACATTCTCTGGAGTTAAAGAACTGAACTCAAGGTGAGAGAGCTTTAAGGGCCTGGGATACTAAATTTTTTTTTGTAATAAAAAACTTGCAAACCTGATAGCACACGCAACGCTGATCTACTAAACTAATGCGCAGAGGATTGCGCCTTAACTGAGCAAAATAAGGAGCACAATCAGCGTGTCTGCCTTATGAATATGCAGAATATATGCTGGTCATCAGAACACCCACAATAATGGGAGAAAATGCAGATCCAACCATTTAGCACACGCAGTGTGATTTATCAAGATTAAAATTGTTCTGTGGCCACTGTTTTGCGACTATATTTATAATTAATAGAAAGGACTGCAAACTGGCAATTACCCAAATATAGCTTTTGAGCAAGGAGGTGATTGTGCTGTATCTTCATCCTTTGTATACTTGTAAACATATATATTGACTGACAAAATTAAACTTTTTTAGCCGTATCTATTTAGCAATATCATTTTATGATTTTATAGCTGCTGGATGACTTCAGGGGATGATTAAAACAAATTAAACTGATGCAATGTTGTGCCTGCTAGTGTTTTTTTAACCTTGTTAATTGTTTCATATATAGGCTAGGTTAGTGTTTTTCAACCACTGTGCCGCGGCACACTAGTGTGCCGTGGGATACAGTCTGGTGTGCCGTGGGAGATTATCTACCTTCACCTATTTGGGTTAAAAATATTTTTTGCAAACCAGTAATTATAGCCTGCAAATGATGTGTTGTTGAGTGTCGGTGCTGTCTAGAGATCAGCAGAGTAACCGTGTAATACTCTTCCATATCAGTAGGTGGCAGTCGGTAGCTAACTGCTTTGTAGATGTTGGAAACAGCGGGAGGCAGCGTGCAGGTAAAAAAGGTGTCAAATGCTAAAACCAAAAATAAACAAAAAGGTGAGTGCCCCTAAGTAAAGGCATTGAAGCTTAGGGAGGGCTATGCGGAACAAAACTAAAACTGAACTGGCTACAAAGTAAACAAAAACAGAATGCTGGACGACAGCAAAGACTTACTGTGGAGCAAAGACAATGAACATCCGAACATGACATGACAATCAACAATGTCCCCCACAAAGAAGGATAAAAACAACTGAAATATTCTTGATTGCTAAAACAAAGTAGATGCGGGAAATATCGCTCAAAGGAAGACATGAAACTGCTACAGGAAAATACCAAAAAAGAGAAAAAGCCACCAAAATAGGAGCGCAAGACAAGAACTAAAACACTACACACAGGAAAACAGCAAAAAACTCAAAATAAGTCACGGTGTGATATGACAGGCCGTGACAGTACACCTACTTTGAGACAAGAGCTATATTGATGCATGCTTGGTTATGCTTTAAAGTCATATCCAACTATTGCGACAACGACTCTTTACTGTCAACCAAGATTAGTTTTTAAATGATTTCTGCTGGTGGTGTGCCTCCGCATTTTTTCAACGCAAAAAATGTGCCTTGGCTCCAAAAATTTTGAAAAACACTGGGCTAGGTTATATTATCAACATATTTCATAAATATATAAAAAATATAATATGCATTTTCTTACGTCTGGAATATTCCCGGACATGCTCAGAGTTAGTCAGTATCTTCCATGTGCACACCTTTAGCGCGATAAAAAAAAAAATTGGGTCCACTGTAGATGACTGCTTCTAAAGTACCCATAAAAAGTGGTACATGTCTGCTGCATGTTTGAAAACACAGCAAAACGTCAAAGGTAGGAGTATGATAATATGAATGTGCAGTAAATGAGTGATTCCATGGTGAAAGCCACAAAAACCTCATTTAAATATGGCGGTTTGCACCAGTTATCAATTGTACACGCAGTGAGTAGATCACACTCAACACACCCACTAATAGTACAGGCAATTTTATATTTTGAACACGTTGTTTAGCACCTTTTATTTGTATCTTAATAGACCAGGTTTTATGTGTCCTATTTTTCATTATGTTTTCTACAATATTATATAATATTATAAATAACATAACGAGTGTAAAGGTCACTAGTGTGCTATTTAATGTCTATGGCTCTAGTCATGTCAAAATCTGTTTTCAGCAGGTTTATTTTCGCTTCAACCATGAAAATACTTGATTTATACACAACTTTACCTACTTTGCGGACATTCACTTATCGGGTTTGGATCCAATTTACAGCGATAAACGAGAGACGACTGTTGGTAAATATTAGGTGTGTCAAAAAAAAAGTGTTTTCGAATGAATCACGATTCTTAATCGATTAAAAAAAAAATCTAAAACATTTATGTATTTTTATTTTTTAATCTGTACTGTCCGGACACTCAGGCAAATCATATTGTTAATGTAAATGTCCATATCTGCTGTACAGATTTACTTGGGATACTTCTCTTTTTGCATTATTTGAATTTTTTTTTTAATTAAATGTTTGGGTAGAATTTTATTAAACAAAACCATTTTTCTTTTATTATTTATGTATTAGCCTTTATTTAACCAGGTAAAATCCCATTGAGATCAAAGATCTCTTTTCCAAGGGAGACCTGGCCAAGAGGGCAGCAGCAAGGTTACATTAAAAACAGTAAACAAATACATAAAACATCACATTTACGACATTAAAACTTGCTCACATAACACATGTGCATACAGACAAGGTAGACTGCAGTCCTTTCACAGAAGCTTTAAACTCATTCAACGTAACAAGGGTTTGAAGTTTAATATTCGAATGTAGGTTATTCCAAGCCTTCGCTGCTGAAAACCTAAATGCTTTCTTGCCCAGTTCAGTTCTTACTTTGGGTACGACAAATTGCAGAACATTCATTGAACGAAGATTGCGACTTCCTTGTTTCTTTGTTAAAAGACAAGACAGATAAGATGGAGTGATACCCAGAATGGTTTTGTAGATGAAAACATACCAATGATTGAGGCGTCGAGCACTTAAGCAATAACAACTTTTATCAGACCTGTTTGTCTATTTTATGGAGGAATGTAGTTAATCATAGAACTGGCAACCAATTTTATTTCAAAAAAAAAAAAAGTATTGATCTTGAATCGAGAATCGGTTTAAATCGAGAGTCGATTCGGATTCGAATCATTACCCCCAAGAATCGAATCAAATCACATCAAATGGTGTGGTGCTTAAAGAGTCACAGCCCCAGTAAATATGTGTCTTAGTTTATGTATGCTTTACTGTCATATCTACCATAGAACCTTGTAGAAACATATGGATGTGTGTGGAAAAGCACAGGTTTGCCAACAAAAGAACACACACGAACATAAGTCTCAAGCTCCATCACACATCAGCTCAGTTAAACAGCCTGTGTCCGCCTCTGTGTATATGTTCAAACAACATCGCAAAGACTCACCATATAAAAGTCAGCAATAGTCCACATATTTGTAGCATTTAGGAAAGTAAGGGCCAGTGAACCGCTTCATCGCAGCCAAAGTACTGCCATTGATCTGTATCAGGTCGAGTTGGTTGAAAGAATAATATCTTTCTGTTACGTCTTGGGCGCAGAAAACAAGCTGGAGCAGCGTAGGATTAAGCTTTTAATAAATAAAACGGCATTAAGCTTTTAATAAATAAAACGGCATTAAGCTTTTAATAAATAAAACGGCAGGACAAAAATACAAAAACTGAGGACGCTAACAAGCGTGGAGCTAAAAACAACAAAATGTCACCAAGGGTGAAAAACGAGGAATACTAGTGTGCAGAAAAAACACTATAGTGCTGGGTGACAGAAAACACCTGGTGGGAACACTAATTGCTAAAGTAGCACAGGTGAGGATAATCAGTGCCCATGGAAAGCAACAGTAAACGAAAGGTAAGAGGGTGCGCCCAGGAAACAGACTAAAACATAGGACACTACCAAACATAAATTATGTCATGACCCGGGTAACGGATCATAACATAACCCTGCTCCCTTCAGGGATGCACTGCAAAAACTGAAATCTAAGTAAGATGAAATATCTCAAATAAGGGTGATATTTGCTTATTTTCTGTCTGATAAGATAATTATTCTCACTAAGCAGATTTTATGTTAGAGTGTTTTACTTGTTTGAAGGGTTTGACCCTAAATCAGGGGTGTCCAAAGTGCGGCCCGTGGGCCATTTGCGGCCCGCAGCTAATTGTTTACCGGCCCGCCACACATTCTGGAAATACTATTGTAAAAATAAAAAAGAACATTAAAAAAAGTGGAATGAGGTGAAATTAACGAGAAAAAGTTTCAATGTTGACACAAAAGCTGCCATGTAGGCTGTTTTTTTTCTTCTTTTGTCTTTCTTTATTTGTCTTTTTTTGCCATTGCTCAAAAAAAAAAAAAAAAAAAAAAAAATCCATGTTATAATGAATTATTTTCAGGGCTCCAATTACTTTAAATATTTCACTTTAAAATGTTTTATGTGGTAAATATTGCATATATTGTGTAGTAGCCATAAAAAAACATCAAAGTTTTCTTTGACAAAAGCGCATAAAACAAACAAAATAATAGTTCCAGCATAAAATGGACAGATGTATCTGAAGTTGATCTCGTAACTTAAGTGTTGAAAGTAAAAGAAGAACCTAATAAAAATGTATCACTTTATGAGTGGGGCACCTTTTGGATCCCAAATATATTTAGTGATTTTTTATTTATCTTTTCACTGTCATTACTCAAAAATATGAAATAATTCAAATCAATGGTGTCCTGCATTATTGATCTTTTAGGGCTCTAATAACTAAATACTGCATATTTCAGTTTTACTATAAAAAAAACTAAGTTGTTTTTGTCAGAAAAGCCATAAAACATTTTTTTTAATTTGCATTATTTTATATCAACTTGAAGTTGATATATAGATTTACTGTAAGCGTTAAATAATACAAAAATAATAATAATCTGACTTATTTTTAACATTTTAATGACTGAGACCCTATATGGTCCCCGGGACCCCTAAAGGAAAAATAAATAAAAAATCCATATATTTTGTTATGGTTTGAAAATGAAAAATATCAAAATGGCCCCCACATGCTTTAATTTTTCCGTGTGCGGCCCTCAGTGGAAAAAGTTTGGACACCCCTGCCCTAAATGATCTCAGTAAGATATTACAGCTCTTTGCTGAGATTTGATGACCTATATTGAGTAAAACATGCCTGAAACTAGAATATCAACTGTTGCAAAGCTGTGAATTTAGAAACGTGCTTTGCTTCAGACCCTAAAGAGTTTGAAGATCAATTGTTACTCGTCTAGTCCTGAAATAATCAATCAATCAAAGTGTATTTATATAGCCCTTAATCACAAGTGTCTCAAAGGGCTGCACAAGCCACAACGACATCCTCGGCTCAAATCCCACATCAGGGCAAGAAAAAACCCAACCCAATGGGATACAATGAGAAACCTTGGAGGGGACCGCAGATGTGGGGACCCCCCATGGGCGACCGGTGCAATGGACGTTGAATGGATCTAGTTAATAGTGTGAGAGTCCAGTTCATAGTGGATCTAGTTAATAGTGTGAGAGTCCAGTCCATAGTGGATCTAGTTAATAGTGTGAGAGTCCAGTCCATAGTGGGGCCAGCAGGGGATCATCTTCAGTGGATAATAATTTGGCAATTTTGCATCGGACATTATATAAAATCAGTAAGCGTTTGCTATGACTGAGTCGAGAGTTGCTGTTTCAATGCAAAAAAAAAGATTCCTGATGAGCAGAAAATAAAAAATAAAAAATATATAGCAGATTCTTGAAGGGTAACTGTAGATCTGCAAAGACTGTACAAAATGAAGCGAGCTAAATAGTAACAATTATACTTTATCTGAGAGGGGTTCACCGTCAGTTAGACTTTTTGTTAATTTTGTGGTCCCTAAGGACAAATTGATTTCACTAATAACACCTGAGAGTGTGAACTTGATTCTTTGGAAGGACTAATTGACTCAAACAAACATATCACATTCGGATCTTTGATTTGTAAAGCCCACTTAAATGTGATGTCAGTATTCATTCATGCATTAATTTGCAGCACGTAGCGCAGGGGTCACCAACCTTTTTGAAACCAAGAGCTACTTCTTGGGTACTGATTAATGCGAAGGGCTACCAGTTAGATACACACTTAAATAAATTGCCAGAAATAGCCAAATTGCTCAATTTACCTGTAACTCTATGTTATTATTAATTATTAATGATATTTACACTTAATTGAACGGTTTAAAAGAGGAGAAAACACGAAAAAAATGACAATTAAATTTTGAAACATAGTTTATCTTCAATTTCGACTCTTTAAAATTCAAAATTCAACCGGAAAAAAGAAGAGAAAAACTAGCTAATTTGAATCTTTTTGAAAAAATAAAAAAATAATTTATGAAACATAATTTTTCCTAATTTTAGAATTTTGATGACATGTTTTAAATTGGTTAAAATCCAATCTGTACTTTGTTAGAATATATAACAAATTGGACCAAGTTATATTTCTAACAAAGACAAATCAATATTTCTTCTAGGTTTTCCAGAACAAAAATTTTAAAAGAAATTCAAAAGACTTTAAAATAAGATTTACATTTGATTCTACAGATTTTCTAGATTTGCCAGAATAATTTTTTTGAATTTTAAATCATAATACGTTTGAAGAAATATTTCACAAATATTCTTTGTCGAAAAAACACAAGCTAAAATGAAGAATTTAATTAAAATTTATTTATTATTCTTTACAATACAAAAAGTAAATTTACTTGAACATTAATTTAAATTGTCAGGAAAGAAGAGGAAGGAATTTAAAATGTAAAAAGGTATATGTGTTTAAAAATCCTAAAATCATTTTTAAGGTTGTATTTTTTCTCTGAAATTTTCTTTCTGAAAGTTATAAGAAACAAAGTAAAAAAAATAATGAATTTATTTAAACAAGTGAAGACCAAGTCTTTGAAATATTTTCTTGGATTTTCAAATTCTATTCGAGTTTTGTCTCTCTCAGAATTAAAAATGTCGAGCAAAGCGAGACCAGCTTGCTAGTAAATAAATAAAATTGCTGCTATTTGAGCTATTTTTAGAACAGGCCAGCGGGCGACTCATCTGGTCCTTACGGACGACCTGGTGCCCGCGGGCACCGCGTTGGTGACCCCTGGCGTAGCGGCATCCGTGTCTTCCAAAGTGCACTCGAAGAAAGAAATACAAAGCGATGAAATAGTGATCTGAGTGTTTTTGCAACAAAAAAAGCCACCCGGCCATTTCCCTTTGAAGCATTGCACCACTGGACGGATTAAATTGAAGAATGTGTACTGTGTTTATGACGCCGCACACACGTGGGAATTGCTGGAGTCCGCGTGATTGGAAGGACGTCCTGTCTGCTCTCGGCTCGCTGACAATCTGACAATGAGGTGTGCGTCCATGTGTGGCGGTAAACACTGCAGGCCTCCACCTCTCGGTCTTCCTGACTCCGTCCTGACTCCTGGCCTCACCTTCTCCTCTTGAGCTCATGGAGTCCATGAAGAGAGGCGTTGATCCCACTTGTTCCGGGTCACTTGTGGCTGGAATTCCCTGTTCGGGAATCTTCCCTGTCCTGTGAGACAGCTAAAAGCATGTCCGTTTTTAAAGAGGAGGGGTGAGTTTCTCGTCAAGCACCCCAAGGTGTCCTTTTACCTTGCCACTTTCAGTCGTGGTTGGAAGCATTCTCCTAAGATGCGGAGCGATCAGGCCCGAGATCATCCGAGGTTTACGGGTGGCCCGTAAATACACTGCTGTGGTTTGGGAGATCCTAAACTTATCTGCATTCACACGTCACCTTTTCACTCTTCCTGTCCTCACAGATCTGCAAATACCTTTATAAACTTTGCAGCCTGTATTTTTTTCCTATTCTCCATTATCGCATTTATATGTCATGTTATCTGGTCCAAGTTACATTCTTCAGCTTGACTCCAGTCTGTCAGTAGAGAGCACATCTCTGCTTTGTATCACCGCAAATACGTCATAGCAGCTTCACTTAATACACCGGATTGTTTTCAGCCCATTTGTAAGAGCGAAATGACTACATTTCTCCCTTGACTTATTATTCCATCCAACATCTTTTGAATTTTTCACACATATCGAGTTTTCCTCAATTGAATTAAAATGAATATTGCTTTGTTAAAAACACGCGTTTACAAAACAAGACCAAATAAGTTATTTAAAGGTTGAAGTGATTGTTCCAAAGAAGGGGGATGTCGATAATGTTGTTGCTTTTTTACTGTGAGCCTCTTAAACATTGCCCACATCCCAGAATGCACATTTTGTCACGTCTTCTTGGACCAGTAAAATGACCAGCTAACTAGCGCCACTATTTTTTTAAATTTATGAATCAATTCAACAAAATAATACACAATAATACCATCATAATACAATTCCAAAACCAAACCCGGACCAGCAACATTCAGAATAGCAATCAACAGAGCAATTGAGAGGACACACAAACATGACAAAAAACAATCCAAAAGTAGTCAAACAAAGATGAATAATATCAACAACAGTGTCAATGTTAATAATAATTCCAACATAGCAGTGATTAGAAATCCCTAATTGACATAATCATCGCAGCCATTTATAAACTATTTTTTAATGATAAATCTTTGGACACACTTTTCCAATAAAGAACTAACCTCAACGACTAATCTAAAAAATAAATAAATAAACAGTTTGTTATTTTGTTCACTTTGCTTAATAATGAATTGCATTGAGGCAGGCATCTATTACGTCACTACTGCCTAGTTTCTCTTGTTATATTCTTATTTTACTGTTATATTTTTATTCTCATTTTTGCTTTTTATTTTTATTCTTATTGTAATATTTTTCTATTTTGTTTCCATTTATACCCCCATTATTTACTTTTTACTTTTTAAATTCGATCTCAATTCTGTACACTGCTGCTGGAATTTTAATTTTCCCGAGGGAACTCTCCTGAAGGAATCAATAAAGTGCTATCCATCTATCTATTTATACTGCTCATGTAACATTCCTGTGTGAATGGCGGGGTTAAAAACATTACAGCCAGAGTACAGAAGGAAGGGGATTCGTATGGTCCCATTTGTCGCGGTTTACCTGACACATAAAACGTGACAAATTTGGGGCAGTAGAGTGTTCAATATTTTAAAATGTGTTTTATGGCAATTCCAACTTTGACCACAGCGTCAGTTGCTATGTAGAGTGGCGCCTTCCATCATTTTCAGCGGACTGCATTGCAAAATGATTAACCCCCTGCTCCTCTTCCTGTCAAGCGAGATCATCTAAAATAGGGATGGCCTAAAATTGTGATATATATATTGCGGCTTTTTGCGATAATGGTAGATGTTACAATAGTATTTATTTTTTATGTGAATTAATAATTTAAAAAACATTTCAAAACAGGTTAGAAAAGCTCATCCTTTGGCCGCATTGGTAAAATATTTTGTCAGATTCTGTGTTGGGATGTGTATGCTTTGTGTAGTCGGTCTGTGTAGTTGATATATAATTATTTCTCTAGACTTGCTAATTTCTTGTTCATATCTAGACTTCTGTGAAAAGGGGTCATAATGTGTTTTTCCTACATTTAAAAGACATCTTTGTGGTCTACATAACATGTAATGGTGGTTCTTGTTCAACATTTTGCATAGATTATGTTTCACAGACCATCTTCAAACCGCTTTCTGACTTCTTTTTAAAATATGCCGTTTTGTGGGCGGTCTCATTTACGTGCCTCCACTTCGACAGCGTCTTCTCCCCGTTAGTCATATTGTAGTTTTTAACGTTTCCATATGGAATCTACTGACAGTATAGATTAGAACTAGACCCTTATTTGTATTGGAAATGGCAACAGCGGGGGATGCATGTGCCTGTACGAGACATTCTGCCATACAACAAGAGGACAGTGAAAAAGAAGGAGCTTACCGACTAAAGCGTCGGACTACAATGACGGACATCACTCAAAGATCTTCTGGGAAATATCTTCCATATATGGAGCTCACAGAGGTCACTAATTGGAAAAACATCACCGCAAATGAGGCGAGATCCAAATGGCTGGTTTGGTGGAATTATGATGGAAGGCAATATTGTTTTATAGAGATCTCTGCAATGCCTCCATGGTTTAATTTAAATCTTTCAGGATTTGTGCAGATCTCACATACACAAAAACAGGTACCAGTAAGTAAGAAAAGTTAATTTTTCATAATATGCTATGCATTTATTCTGTTGTTTCGTTTTTTGTCTGGATCATGCTTCAATATAGCCTGGAAAAGGTGGTTAATATTGTATTTGCATGTCAACAACATGACGAAATGCCACACGTTGGGCCATATGATGCCATAAATGTGGCAGGAAATTAGTGGATAAGAGGATAAGAGGCGAAACGTCTTCCAAGAAAAACCAAACAGTCCAGTTGCGATCGTTTAAATGCCCTGAGATTACAATGACCTGGATGACTGAGAACATTTATAGACACTGTAGCCTTCTATAAACCTTACTGAATTAATTTGAAATTCATATTTCACTTATTTTCTTAAAGCTAGGGCAAACATATGTTTGATTTAATTTCCTCTCAGACTCCAAATGAGCTATATTGGTAAAAATCAACATGGTAATCGTTTGAGCAACAGACACTGCAAGTTCAAGAGCAAGGAAAGATTAGATTAGATTAGATTAGTTCATTTCAAAAGGGGACAATGCAATTTAATAAAACACATGACTACACATGGTTTAAAAAGCCAGAAGGCTGGTTTTCATCTGTAGTCCCCTGGTCATGATGTAAAAAAAGTATTACAATTACAATTTAAAAGAAAAAGAAAAGAAAGAGAGAGGAAAAGAATAAAAGCACACAATACATACACAATATGATTAAAAAAATAAAATACAACATCACAACATAACATTTATCTTAGCATCAGAACAGGCTCATCTTTTAGCGCTGGCCACATTTTAATTTTTTTTGTGAAGGCCTTGTAAGTGGTGACCAGTTGAACCTCCTCAGGTACTGAGTTCCACACATTTGCACTCCTTACTGACCAGGCCGACTTACTGAAAGTGCTCATGCGCAGAGGAATATAACAGTCACCTCTGACAGAGCCTCGAGTGACACGCTCAAAGCTAAACGATAACAAAACTCATCTGTCATAACATCATGTCTTAAAAAAATATATTGTCTAGTGCGGATATCGACTGATATCATGTCTTTCCTGTTTCTCTTTCTCTGCAATCTAAACTCACAGATATCCACAAGACATATTTCCACATGGCACACAACAAGGTATGTTATGCATCTTGTGAGCCTCTGAGGTCAAAGTTTATGGCAGTTGACCTTTCCTCACTCATAATGTCTATCAAAGCAGATCGGCTCCACTGTTTTCTTACCTGTGCCCCCCACAAATTGGAGGTGACAGTTTCAAAGGTGGTCAGTGCCCTCCATAAAAGCAGCAACTGGGTTCAGTGGCACAGGTTAATGTTGCCAGATATGGTTTACATGACAGATGGCAAAGTTGAAGAAAAATCAACATGTTTTCCTCGTCCATCCAGACAGGCAAGAGAAGTAGACAGACATTTGTATGTGAAAGATAAAGAGGTGTTTGTTGAAAAGACAAATGTAAATAAAAGTTAAACACTATCGTATTTTTTCGGACTATAGAGTGCATCGACAACATTTTAGAGGAAAATATATTTTCCATATATTAGCCGCGCCAGACTATAAGCCGCAGATATATGTGTTGTGAAATTAGGTATTTACATAGAAAGATTTTGTAAATGTTTATTTACATATTTTAATTGTTTCCAAAGGGTGTCTGTAACACGGTAGTAAAACGGCTGATCAAACAAAACAGAAGCAAATTTCAAAGGCAATGTCATTGTAAGTTGATAGTTCTAGCACAAACACTTTTAAAGTTGTTAGCGTATTAGCTAATGCATAACGATAGCACGTACAAATATGCATGAAAACACTCCTATGTGATGGTTGAGTTGAGGAAGTATGAATTGCTTAATTATATTGTAAAATTTACAATCGTTGCTTGGAGTGATGAATGAAGAAACCATACGAGTAGAAGGCTATGGACAAAACGGCGCTTATACATCCGGTTCAAGGCACTAAACAGCAGGAAATTCGGTAGACTTTCAACCTGCAGCACCTGCAGTTGTCATGATCCGTGGCCCGGATCATTTGTTGTTATATTCTGTTAGTTTTGGACTCCCTTAGTTCCTGTTTTGTGCACCCTTGTTTGTTTTTAGTTACCATGGGTGCTTATTGTTTCCACCTGTCTCTGATTGGTGCTCGGGACGCTCACCTGTTTCCCGAGCACTAATCAGGGGGACTATCCAATCCTGCCTTTGCCGGTCAGTCGGCCTGGCTTCAATGTTTGCTTCATGCAACAGTTACGTTTGTAGTTCTTGTCTCCGAGTTTATGCTTCCTGTGCTAAGATGTAACCTTGGCTTCCCGTGCGATCGGCAAATTTTGCTTCTAATTGTTTTGCATTTTTGGTACGTGTTTAATTTTGAAGATTAAATCATGTTCTTACCTGCAAGCCTTGTCCATCTGCGTCCCGGCGCCCTGCCGTGACAGCCGTGGGCGAACTCGTTCAAAAGATGTCACCATATCACAAACAATTAAACACCTTTCAGTAGGGGTGTGGGGGAAAATCGATTCGAATTTGAATTGCGATTCTCACGTTGTGCGATTCAGAATCAATTCTCAGTTTAAAAAAATCGATTTTATTTATATATATATATATATATATATATATATATATATATATATTTTTTTTTTAGTTTTTTTAATTAATCAATCCAACAAAACAATACACAGCAATACCATAACAATGCAATCCAATTCCCAAACCAAACCCGACCCAGCAACACTCAGAACTGCAATAAACAGAGCAATTGAGAGGACACACAAACACGACACAGAACAAACCAAAAGTAGTGAAACAAAAATGAATATTATCAACAACAGTATCAATATTAGTTACAATTTCAACATAGCAGTGATTAAAAATCCCTCATTGACATTATCATTAGACATTTATAAAAAAAAATAAAAAATGAGCAATAGTGTCACAGTGGCTTACACTTGCATCGCATCTCATAAGCTTGACAACACACTGTGTCCAATATTTTCACACATCTCTTCTATAATTCAGACAAAATGGTAACAATGTGTTGTGAGAGATGATTTCAAATTATGAATGAATGTTCCACAGTTGGAGCTCTGCGGACAGTTCAACATCCTTACCAGAGCTGTGGTTTAATGTTTTATGAAGCACTTTCACTCATGCATGTACATCTACTGTCCGCCCAGCTGTGAAAATAAGGGCTGGCCTGCACTACGGGACCATTTATCTCTAAAATATCTGACTTCTCCCCTGGAGGTGAGATTGATCACTGCACATACAAAGTGCATTCAGTGTTAAATGATTAGGAGCACTCTGTCTGCATTAGCTTGTATCTTCCTGTGGGTCTGCTGAATGTCTATCTGACTTTGTGAGTCATGCTGGGAAACACAGAGATCTTCATCTTCTCCATTCCTCTTGTGGGTTATTGTGGTGTGGATGAAGCCATGAGTAGGTAGCAACCAAGGGTGTATAAACATTAGAAAGAGAAACATAAAAAACTGGATTTTAGGCTTCTTGAATACACTAGCCTGTTCTTTCTAGTCACTACCAGAAATGTGAGCAAACACTTTGTAACAAACAAAACACTTACCCCAGCTGGTCATTTGTGAAAAGTGCATCCAATTCCACAAATAACAAGAACAGAGTGGACGAGGAGGAAAAAAGTGTCAGATGCAAAAATATTGTCATTTCATATGTATCAGGTCTATCTGAGAAACCCAGAAGAATTTCTAACCAACACAACATCTCAGTACACTTTAAAACCAGGCAACACCCTGAGACAGAGACGAGTGCATCCTAAAGACCAGACACCCCACACCCACAAAAATAATCTGGTATATGATGAATGTAGTGCACCGATTCATATATTGGGGAAACAAAACAACCACTAAGCCGACACATGGCACAGCATAGAAACTCGTCAAACTCTTCAGGCCAAGAGTCAGCTGTCTACCTGCTCCTCAGGGAAAAAACAACACTCCCTTGAGAACAAAAATGTACAGATTCTGGAAAGAGAATCAGTCAATAAATTGTTTCTCTCCACAACAACTTCAACCCAACCAGAACTTCAATACACTCCTTTCTGCCTGAGAACTAACCCCTGGTGTTGTTAACACTCCCATAAGTGGAAAAACACTAAAGGTCACAGGATGATAAGATCCTCTGGACACTTGACTCACTAGTTATTTTCATGTCCAAAGGACACACTTGGTAGAATCCAAGAGTCAACTGAACCAATCTCCAACTGTACAGGGACCATATATCCTATGTATTCTTTCCCCTGGACTATGTGCTTCTGTAACAAACAAAACACTGCAAGGGACATGGTCCAATGTCTTCTTGAACTCCCTCAGTATGGCAAGTTTATTTATAGAGCACATGCATTTGTACTGGAAAGTCGGAATTTCCGAGTTCCTGGTCGGAATTTCAATTGGAACGACCCTCGAGGTCGGATTTCCCTCTCGGAAAATCAGAACATTCTCGTCACCCCCGAGTTTGTTTCAGTGATGGCTGCTCTGGATGTAAACAATGATGTCCGCTTCTCTAACAACCGTTATTCGTACTTCTGATTAGTTTTTGTCACAGTAAATCAGCAATATGTACAATGTATTGTTGGACGTTTTATATGCCAACATCACTGTAGTGTAAAATACATATATTTCATGTGGTATATACGCGTATATAGTAATAGTGTCTGTGTTTCCGCTTCATCCACCATGTTTGAAGGTTGCAGAAAGAATGCCTACTTTCATATAAGTTGTTTATATTCACGCAAGGCAAGTGCAAGAACGCTCACAACTCAACTGTGAAGTCATTCCGAGCTGCGACTTCCAAAATCCGAGGTAAATGGAACGCAGCATAAGTGCTGTACAGAAAATTGCAAGAATGCAAAACTAAATATAGAATAAATAAAATAATAAGATCATCATTAAAACTATTATGGATGAGAGTCTGCCCAACAAGTCCTCATGTTACTTGTAGACTTGTAACAATACCTTAACGGACCTATGACATCCAGATGACCAAAATGTCACTAATATTCCCTTGTCCCACCCCCAGTGAGCAGCAGCGGTGGCCGCGCTCTGGAATCATTTTGGTGATTTAACCCCCAATTCCAACCCTTGATGCTGAGTGCCAAGCAAGGAGGTAAAGGGTCCCATTTTTATAGTCTTTGGTATGACTCGGCCAGGGTTTGAACTCACGACCTACCGATCTCAGGGCGGACAACCACAAGGCCACTGAGCAGTGAAAATACATGCCAATTTTGCTATATATATATTTTTTTTATATATATATTTTTTTATTTTATTTTATTTTTTTGATTGCTGCTTTTATTTATTTATTAGATGCCTTTTACTGAATATGCACAAGCACTGTTTTTAATGGTATGTGATAATGCCTCTTATACTGTATTTTGTTTGTTTTATGTACTGTATTAGATTGTATGTCTACTTGGTCTGCAATAAAGCTTGATTGTTAGCATTGGGGCGGCCATCCATCCATCCATTTTCTACCGCTTGTCCCTTTTGGAGTCACGGGGGGTGCTGGAGTCTATCTCAGCTGCATTCGGGTGGCCCTTTAAGGTATTTGATCCCAATCAGCCATACCATAGGGCCCATGAGAATTAAAAAGTGGGACTCATTGAAAGTTGACTGATGAAATCACAGCGTTCCATCTCTGACAAACAGCTCTTTAAGTTCCAGCGCTCTCATTGTCTGAAAGTATTCCACTCTTCCATTTACTAGATCCATGATACACACATGCCAAGCCCCTAATAACACTTTCCCCAGTGCTTGTGTCATGGAGGCTGACCTTTTGCTCCCTGTAAGAGGACCATAACTCTTGCCTCAAGTCCTGTGGTGTGGTTTACAACGTGGAAGGCGGGATCAGAAGATGGAGCTCTGCCTGCACAAATCAATGCTGCTCTAAAACTTTAGCAGCTATGATGATGAGTGGACAGACTCTGCAATCTGTGCCGTACTCGACAACTACCGTAATTTCCGGACTATAAGCCGCTACTTTTTCCCCTCGTTCTGGTCCCTGCGGCTTATACAAGGGTGCGGCTTATTTACGGCCTGTTTTTCTCCGACACCGACGAAGAGGATTTCGGTGGTTTTAGTACGCAGGAGGAAGACGATGACACAATGATTAAAGACTGACTTTTCATATACCGGTAGGCTGGTTATTTTGATAACGTACATGCGAGCACTTTGTATTACTTTGCACCGTTGTATTATTTGTACTCTGCACGAATGTTGTTCGCCATGTCAAAGATGTGAAAGTTTGATTGAATGATTGAAAGATTTATTGTTAATAAATGGGACGCTTTGCGTTCCCAAACAGTCATCTCTGTCCCGACAATCCCCTCCGTGGTAGAAGGAACCCCTATATACTACGGTAATTACACATCAAAACCCTGCGGCTTATAGTAGGGTGCGGCTTATATATGGATCAATCTGTGTTTTCCCCTAAATTTAGCTGGTGCGGCTTATAGTCAGGTGCGGCTTATAGTCCGGAAATTACGGTAGTTTGTCTGGTAAGTGTAAGCGCCCTGATTCATACTTGAGTTTCACGCACACTACTTAAACGGTGGGTCAGGGTGCACGATTGGTCATGCACACGCTCATGCACGCACACACACTTTGAGGGTACCACACCAAAAACAAGCCCTTGTACCCTAAAAGGCCCAATGAAATGCCTCAATAAAAGTTTATGTACCAATAACAAATTCAGTGGCACTGGCCGAGAGTTAGTGGGCTTCCGGGGGTGGAGTCGGCTCTCTTGGTTGCTTTGTTGGGTCTGCTCCTGTCTCTGGCCATGCTCCTCCCCACCCCAGCAGACGATGGCGTGGAACACCGCAGAGGCCATCACGGTGTGTGTGGCTTTTTTTATTTTTGTTGTTGTTTTACTTTTGTGGCTGTGTTTAGAAGTGGCACTGCTGGAATGGCAGTTGGTTGTATCAGCTCTGCTCTTTTAATGTCTTTAATGCTCTCTGATGTTTCCCTCTTACACACATATTTATGTGTGCTATGGCTATGAGGTTTTTTTGTCCTTGGCCTCAGTCTGGACCCCCTCTGGCCCAGGCTTAGACTAAATTTTTATCCCCAGCGTTTACCTGTTTCTCACTTTTTTTGTAAGGGGCGCCGGAAGTTGGCAGACCCTTCAGCGATCCTGTTCTGTCTCCCTGTAATGTTTGTCTGCTCTTGAATGGGATTGTGCTGAAAATCTTTTTTTAAATTATTAAAGTATTTCTGATTCTGATTCTGATTCTGAACTTGTTCCTCACCAGACTCCCCTATGCTGCTTAGTACCCCATTTGAATGGCAAATGAGTGGAACATGAAAGTCGACCTCAAGCGGCCATGAGTGATTGCTGGCATTGCATTCTTGTCAACGAGTCCTGAGAAAGCACTCTGATGAACTTGCTGATAGGATAGGATGGAGCCGGCGGCCTGAGAGATGCGAGTGTAGTGCTGATGGAGAGAAGCGATGTGGCTGAGGAGATAATAAAGAAATGTTGTAAAAGAGAGTGATAAACAACTGTGAGGAAAGGGGATAACAATGTGGAGTATATTGGACATGTAGGAGGACTGTTTATTACTTGAGGTGGTGACTTGGGGTGATGGTTTGTTTAAACTGGGTACAAGTCCTTTTTACTGGGTGGATTTGAATTACAAAAAAAAGAATAAGAAAATCAGCAATATTAAGATGTGGTTTCATTAATATGATTAGGTTAAAGGCCTACTGAAACCCACTACTGCCGACCACGCAGTCTGATAGTTTATATATCAATGATGAAATCTTAACATTGCAACACATGCCAATACGGCCGGGTTAACTTATAAAGTGCAATTTTAAATTTCCCGCTAAACTTCCGGTTGAAAACGTCTATGTATGATGACGTATGCGCGTGACGTCAATCGTTGAAACGGAAGTATTCGGACGCCATTGAATCCAATACAAAAAGCTCTGTTTTCATCTCAAAATTCCACAGTATTCTGGACATCTGTGTTGGTGAATCTTTTGCAATTTGTTTAATGAACAATGAAGACTGTAAAGAAGAAAGCTGTAGGTGGGATCGGTGTATTAGCGGCTGGCTGCAGCAACACAAACAGAAGGACTTTGAGGTGGATAGCAGACGCGCTATCCGACGCTAGCCGCCGACCGCATCGGTGATCGGGTGAAGTCCTTCGTCGCTCCGTCGATCGCTGGAACGCAGGTGAGTACGGGTGTTGATGAGCAGATGAGGGCTGGCTGGCGTAGGTGGATAGCTAATGTTTTTAGCATAGCTCTGTGAGGTCCCGTTGCTAAGTTAGCTTCAATGGCGTCGTTAGCAACAGCATTGTTAAGCTTCGCCAGGCTGGAAAGCATTAACCGTGTAGTTACATGTCCATGGTTTAATAGTATTGTTGATTTTCTGTCTATCCTTCCAGTCAGGGGCTTATTTATTTTGTTTCTATATGCAGTTAAGCCCGATGCTATCACGTTAGCTCCATAGCTAAAGTGTTTCGCCGATGTATTGTCATGGTGAAAAAAGTCACTGTGAATGTCCATTTCGCGTTCTCGACTCTCATTTTCAAGAGGATATAGTATCCGAGGTGGTTTAAAATACAAATCCGTGATCCACAATAGAAAAAGGAGAGAGTGTGGAATCCAATGAGCCAGCTTGTACCTAAGTTACGGTCAGAGCGGGAAAAAAATGCGTCCTGCACTGCACTTTAGTCCTTCACTCTCACGTTCCTCAACCACAAATCTTTCATCCTGGCTCAAATTAATGGGGTAATCGTCGCTTTCTCGGTCCGAATCGCTCTCGCTGCTGGTGTAAACAATGGGGAAATGTGAGGAGCCTTTCAACCTTTGACGTCACGCTACTTCCGGTACAGGCAAGGCTTTTTTTTTATCAGCGACCAAAAGTTGCAAACTTTATCATCGATGTTCTCTACTAAATCCTTTCAGCAAAAATATGGCAATATCGCGAAATGATCAAGTATGACACATAGAATGGATCTGCTATCCCCGTTTAAATAAAAAAAAATCTTTTCAGTAGACCTTTAAGGTTGTTAAGCATTTATTTTAGTTTTTTGATTCATTTCTGCTGTTTAAATATAAACAAAAGAAAAACAAACTGGTGTGTATTTGTGTCAAGAATTTGAGATATGGGACGAATGTGTCTCCACTGGTGACCTCCGAGGAGACATGGCACACACAAAAAAAAGCTGTGTTGCGGCGATGATAAATGAACGTGAGCTACTGTTGTGTTTTTTTCAGTAAGATAACTATCGTTTTTTATAAACGTTTCCAACTCCGGAGTGCACATGTTGAGTAAATGAGGGGACAAAAGGATAAAGTTACAATCTGTTATAGGGCCATGTCAACACGGGCAAGGATATTTTATACAAGGGTGTTAAATTATCGTGTTAATTGCTATTGATTAATCAGTCAAATTGGTTATTAAATGTATCGTTTTTTTTAATCACGTTACTGTCTCTGTATTCTTGCTCAACTCTCTACTTGTGCTCGACTGAGAGCAACAACGGCCACACGGCCAAACATGTACTGTAGATAGATAGATATCATTTCCACAATGGGGAAATTACATGGTTGCAGTGCAGGTGTTTACATACAGTAACATAAGTAAAAGTTAAAGTTAAAGTACCACTGATTGTCACACACACACACTAAGTGTGAATATGACCAATAAATGATCCTGTAACGACTTGGTATCGGATTGATACCCAAATGTGTGGTATCATCCAAAACTAATGTAAAGTATCAAACAACAGAAGAATAAATGATTATTACATTTTAACAGAAGTGTAGATTGAACATGTTAAAAGAGAAAGTAAGCAGAGATTAACAGTAAATGATCAAGTAGTTTAAAAAATCATTTTCTACCGCTTGTCCTTAATAATGTTGACAAAATATTAGAATGATAAATGGCACAATATGTTACTGCATATGTCAGCAGACTAAATTAAATTAGGAGTCTTTGTTTGTTTACTTATTAATAAAAGACACGTTGTCTTGTTTGTTCACTATTTTATTTAAGGACAAACTTGCAATAAGAAACATATGTTTAATGTACCCTAAGATTTTTTGGTTAAAACAAAGCCAAAAATGCCATTTTTTTGTGGTCCCCTTTATTTAGAAAAGTATCAAAAAGTACCGAAAAGTATCCAAATAATGTTGGTAACGGTACCAAAATATTGGTATCGGGACAACACTGGTTGTTGCACAAGTAAATTAAAGACTGGAATGGAGCCACAAACCAAATCTTGTTCCACCAAAAGCCGACCCTCTTCTTGACCTGCAATCTAAGGATTTTTACTGCAGCTTACAGCAGTAAAGTCGCAATGTTTCCTGTTTCAGGAGGAAGCTGCCACACAATAGCATCCATACACTGATCGTTTCTTGGAGGGTCGATGTGCTACTTTGATTCCAATCTGCATTTTTGAGGATCGAGACAGAAAGAGCTTAGTGATGTAGAAGCAAAAGGGGAAGCAGCTGTGAAGTGTTATCATTACAAGCGAATGCATGCGGCCTTTGCTGCCCTTTGGACTTTGCCGCAGCTCAAGACGTTCTTAATGATGTTCATCTAAAGCCCGGACGTGCTGAAAGCTCATTCACAGCTCGCTGCTTAAAGATGACCATGGACTTTGAAAGATGAAAACGTTTTTTTTGGTCTTTCAATGCAGCTTTGCAGCTTTTGTGGCTCGTCCATTGGGGCGAGGTGGGTGGCTGCCCGAAAAAAAAAAAAAGAAAAAAAAACATGAAGCGAAAAGGAGGGCAAAGGAGAACTCTTGTTTGCGATTTCCTTGGAAACTTCACAAAACTAACATTCTACTTTGTATGGAGGCCGACGCGTCTGTGTGTGGAAGTCGTAGGGTTAATGCCATCCTCAAGGAACCTGGGTTCCACTTGGTTGCTCTGTGTAGTAAAGTGGTCCTTGTTGACTCGGCTTGTGTGCGAGTGGGTCACACTCTCCTGCTGTGTAGACTTTTCAACAATCAATCAACACATACTCGTCCGAGATAAAGGAAACCTGATCAATGCAGCCATGCATTGAGGCTCTTTTTGAAGGAATATAACGGTTGTTTCTGTTTTTACTCGGGTTGTCAAATGTAACGGATTAACTCATGTGAGTAATCATGTATAAACACAGATTAATTGATTGATTGATTGATTGAGACTTTTATTAGTAGGTTGCACAGTGAAGTACATATTCCGTACAATTGACCACCAAATGGTAACACCCGAATAAGTTTTTCAACTTGTTTAAGTCGGGGTCCACTTAAATTGATTCATGATACAGATATATACTATCATATATACTATCATCATAATACAGTCATCACACAAGATAATCACATTGAATTATTTACATTATTTACAATCAGGAGTGTGGAGGGGGGGTGGGATGGGGGGGTGGGGATATGGACATCAAGTAGTGGACATAGAGAGAGAGAGAGAGAGAGAGAGAGAGAGAGAGAGAGATCAGAAGGCATAAGAAAAATAATCTGCATTTGATTGTTTACATTTGATTATTAGCAATCCGGGGAGGGTGTTAGTTTAGGGTTGTAGTTGCCTGGAGGTGAACTTTTATTGCGGTTTTGAAGGAGGATAGAGATGCCCTTTCTTTTATACCTGTTGGGAGTGCATTCCACATTGATGTGGCATAGAAAGAGAATGAGTTAAGACCTTTGTTAGTTCGGAATCTGGGTTTAACGTGGTTAGTGGAGCACCCCCTGGTGTTGTGGTTATGGCGGCCATTTACGTTAAGGAAGTAGTTTGACATGTACTTCGGTATCAGGGAGGTGTAGCGGATTTTATAGACTAGGCTCAGTGCAAGTTGTTTAACTCTGTCCTCCACCTTGAGCCAGCCCACTTTAGAGAAGTGGGTAGGAGTGAGGTGGGATCTGGGGTGGAGGTCTAGAAGTAACCTGACTAGCTTGTTCTGAGATGTTTGGAGTTTAGATTTGAGGGTTTTGGAGGTGCTAGGGTACCAGGAGGTGCATGCGTAATCGAAAAAGGGTTGAACGAGAGTTCCCGCCAGAATCCTCAAGGTGCTTTTGTTGACCAGAGAGGAAATTCTGTAGAGAAATCTCGTTCGTTGGTTAACCTTTTTGATTACCTTGGTTGCCATTTTATCACAGGAAAGGTTAGCCTCTAGAATGGAACCTAGGTAGGTGACCTCATCTTTCCTGGTGATGACACTGTCACCTACTTTTATAGTGAAGTGATTGACTCTCTTAAGTTTGATGTGGGACCCAAACAGGATGGATTCTGTTTTACCCAAGTGGATGGATAGCTTGTTGTCAGCGAGCCAGGTGCAAGTTCTACAGAGCTCAATCACACAATTTAATTCAGGGGTCTCACACTCAATTTACCTGGGGGCCACTGGATGCAGAAACTGGGTGAGGCTGGGCCGCAAGAAAAGATTTCTTTAAAAAATCTGACATGCACTTTTTAATGAATTCACCTTCTTTGAATGGCTTTCCCGCCCTAGCAACATAATTGCCAACCCTCCCGATTTTTCCGGGAAACTTCCGAATTTCAGTGCCCCTTCCGACAATCTCCCGGGGCAACCATCCTCCCGAATTTCTCCCGATTTTCACCCAGACAACAATATTAAGGGCGTGCCGTGATGGCACTGCCTTAAGCGTCCTCTACAACCTGTCGTCGCGTCCGCTTTTTCACCATACAAACAGCGTGCCGGCCCAGTCACATGTTGTATGAGGCTTCTGCAGACACACGTAAGTGAATGCAAGACATACTTGATCAACAGCCATACAGGTCACACTGAGGGCGGCCGTATAAACAACTGTATCACTGTTACAAATATGCGCCACACTGTGAACCCACACCAAACCAGAATGACAAACACATTTCGGGAGAACATCCGCACCGTAACGCAACATAAACACAACAGAACAAATACCCAGAACACCTTGCAGCCCTAACTCGGAGCGGGGCGGGGTTTGGTGGTAGGGGGGTGGGTGTATATTGTAGCCCGGAAGAGTTAGGGCTGCATGGGATTCTGGGTATTTGTTCACTAACATTACATTTTCATATTAAGGTGCGGGCAGCAAAATAATGTCTAGCGGGCCGCGTGTTTGAGACCCCTGATTTAATTTGTCCTTCATCTTAGGCTCCTTCTACATTAAGGTTATCCAGGGTAAATCCCACCTACCCTTATCCTCGTCCACACACACACACACAATGGTCGGTTAAGACCCCCTCGCCACCTATGTCTGCCGGCGCAACGCGACCTAGTACGCATGCGCGGAAAATGCACACGTCATAGTCACCTCCAGTGTTGCTTTGTGTGCAAGTTCTTAAGTTAAATGTAACTTATCTGAACAATATCCAGTGTTGTGGTATTTCAATTAACTGGAATCCAGTGTGCTGTGGGGCCCTATTGTAGTGAATTACACCTGAGACATCATAAATTAATCAAATATTTAATGGACATGTGGAAGTAAACAATGTGATAAAGAACATTTTACATCAATCAATGTAGGGATCTCAATATCTGGTTAGGACACTCCTCACTCTTTTGCCTTCAACTTTCTTATCCATTTGTGTTTGGTGACTTTATATCAGTGGCGTGCCGTCACTAGAGGCAGGGGAGGCGGGGCCTCACCTGCCGTCATGGAAAGAAAAAAAAAGTAAAAAGAAAAAAAAATGTTTAAATTGTTATATGTATCCAGTGATTATACTAAAGTTATTTTCCATTTAACTTCACCAGTTTTAGATTATTTTTATTTTTATTTTTACATTTGCCGTTCAAATACTGAGAAGAGACGGTGCGGTGATCAGCAGCCAGTTGAGGCACGTCACTGATTTGTGCCTCAACATGGATTGTGCACAATGACTTGGCTAACTGCTGAGCTGCTGTGCAGTGAGACTGTATTGCTATATGAATTATATCAGCTAACTAAACTATGGCATAGTTTAGTTAGCTGAGGTATATAATGTACAGTGTATTTTGTCAAAAACTGTATGTGTGTAACGTATTTCTTGTGCTGAGCAATCATAAATCTGCTGCATAAGACGTACTGGTTGAGGCTCGCAGTAATCCGGCCTCCTGGTGGTAGAGGGCGGTAGTGATCCCAGAGATCATTCCTCGGCCGCAGAAGAAAAAATAAAAAATAAAAAAAAGTTTGCAAGCTATTGTTTATTTCCTCTCGCCTGGACTTTTATTAAAAACATGGAGGATTACATATGTAAAATAAAACAGTTTTCTAAACTGGACTTTCAATCGAAGCAGGAGGTAATAATTAAAGGTATACCAACACCGGAGCTAAAAGGTTTGCTTTTGACTTCGGGACAGAAGACCCGTTCTTTTCAAACGGCGTGGTACACACGCAAAGGCTGTCCAGCAAGAAAGGTAAGACCATAATAATGTTTTTTTTATTAAATGTGCTTTTTTGTGTGCTACAGTTGTGTAAAGAATGCTGGTATGAGCTTTTAAACATAACCCGTTAACTGCTGCCAATCACATGGTGAATAAGATACTATTTAGGGTTCATATGTTTGTAAATCTGACTGTGATGATGCAGTGCCTCACCAAACATTAACCTCACCGCACGCCACTGCTTTATATACGACATACATGGCGGACTATAACTTATACAGTCTGCTTTCCCAGTCCAAATACATTCAATGTTTTCCGTAGTCTTCCCTTGTCGGCCAGGTAATACAAAGCAAACACTACCTTTTTTTTTTTAATCACATCCAAGGGAGCCCGCATTCTCATTGACTCTCCTTCGACAAATGGACAAAGTTTTTCGGTAGGTATAGAATCACAGCTGACCCGGACATTCAAAAGTTATCTTGCCGTCTGAGTGTTGTATCTGAAATAGCTGCAATCGCTTTCTCTTACGGTATTAATGTGTGATTTCCACAAGTGTCTGTACATGTAGTGGAAGGGGTAACACGGTATGTCTGGGCGACTCGCCTCCATCTTTCTAGTGTTTACCTGCGAGTGGAAACAGGTTGTTATGAAGCTGGCTGTGGCGCAGTCTTTCTGGCGTCACTTCCTCTCCGAACTCAGTTTGTAAACGATCAATGAGTCCATACAAAGCTAATAGCTGGAAATTCAACAAATACACGGCGCACTTACCTGTGTAAAAAATTATCCAAGGAGGGGAACCTTAAACGATAGTTTAGTGTGGCTGAAACTATGCTTAGGCTAAATAAGTATTTGTTTAAGGATTTATCCGGCTTAATGTAGACAGGGCCTTAATCATGGATGGTTAACTGACGTATGGTGTCTGAAAGGTTTTTAGACAGTCAGTGATCAGGTCAATATATAAGTCAGTGCAAAAATGAGTGAGGAGACTCCGAATAGTGGACTCACTGGCAAATTGTACTCAAATACACGCCAACTGTACTTCAGGTAATATTTTAGCAAGTTTTGAGCTAATAAATGATGTGCATTCAAGTAAAACATTTTACAAATGTTCCTGGATGACATCCTGACATTAAAAATGTAAGTGAATTTATACTGTACATGATGATCAGTTGGTTTATGTATGATGAGTCACGATTGGCTAAGGTTAGGGCAAACATTAGCCATAGAGGTGGAGGAGGCCTGGCCTCCCCAATAATTTGAGAGAAGAGAGAGATTTAAAAAAAACAATAAATATATTTATTTTATTTATTTATTTTAACAAAAAACATATTTTTTATTTTTTATATTCATATTATTTTAGTTTTGTTCATAAATCTAAATGTTCCCATGGCTAAAACCCAATATTGCAATTGTAAAGCAACAGGCCAGATTTCCCTATCAGTTTGTATTAAGGGAGGCCAGGCCTCCCCTAGGAAATTAGCTTCTCATAGAAGTCAATGTAATGCATGCTTTTTCATGCCAATATGTGATTGGCCAGATCACTGAAAATGGGTGGGCAACGGAGGCCTGGCCTCACCATGCATTGTGTCCAGGGCTGAAAGATTGACATTTTGTTCGTCCAATCACATGCTACTGGTTCATTTGGAATCAATCCTTTCCTTTCCTAATCAACACAGAAGCCATTTTGAGAATTCGCCAGCCACTTCAGTCAAACAAACACTCGCCATAGTGGCTACGAGTGTCCTATCAACTTGTGCTTTTCAGGAAATTTAGAGAACACCCCTGGCTATCATCCGTGAAGTTTATAGCTCATATAGCCAAATACTTTTGCTTAAAACGACCTCGGAAATCGGCGAGATTCTGGCGCAATTTGAGATCTTGGGCTGGAGATAGATATGCGTTAACGTTAAACCCTTCACCAACCTGTGGAGTGGAGTCCAAGAGAGAGCATGCCGCCCCTCAGCTAAACCAGATGTGAGTTGAACTAATTAGATGTCTCTACCAGTGTTACACCACTAGTTCTCAGTAGTAATAACACTCCATTTTGTCTGTGTTTCTCAGCAGATAAAGCCAACTGGAACCATATTTTTACATATTTTATATTAAATATATTGAATAAAACTACATATGATAAAGAAAGTGTTATCTTATCTTTTTTATATGCTAAACTTGATTAAATTGGTGATTACATGTTGAAGCTGTAGAAGAATGAAAAATGTAAGCTAAACAAAATTGTTTTTAACTACATAATTAAAATTCCTGCCTTTTACACATGTTCACTTGGCGTTTATATAACATCCAAATGTCATTTCTCAGCTTAATTATCAGGCAGGCTCATAGACTTACAGCAATGTAATTTCTTCAGGAAGGCACAAGGCTAAGCTCTGCACAATGAATTGCATCAGCAAGAACTTTCTGACTGTAGCTTACACTCCAAATAGTATGCCTTTGGCCAGCACAAAGACAGATAAGAGAACAGGGAACATTCCATCGCGAGTGAAGTGAGCAAGCGGAAAAAAATGGCCTCCTCAATTCTGGAAGTCACCAGCCTCCACTGGACTCATCATACATCACACGTGATGCAGTGTTGTCGGTCGCCTATTTAAAATCCATATGTAAGACAAGAACACATGTTTTTCTTGTTTTATGCATTCTAAATATGAAATAAATGCGATCAAAAGTCCACTTAAAATGGATCCAATGGGAGTCGCTCTATTCCGCCTACAAAGTCCATAAAAAACATGCAAAAACCTCCATTAAGGTGTTATATACATGATGTCAGTATATACAGTATGTAACATAGTTAAGGGCACAATTATAATAACATTTAATAATGACGTATTTTGATCATTTTGAGCAAACACAACCATTAATTTAAAAAATGCATCATTTACTCAGTGCAGACCTCATGAGAGCCAAAAAAAACATAATAAAACATCATTTACTGCACAATGTCTGCTGTTATTAGGATGCCGAATGATAGAATCTTGTTATGCTCCCGTTTAGAAGAAGAATGACTCATAATCCTTGCGAATATAAGGGGAGGTGGAGAAAAGCGTCTTTTTGTGACATTCTCGCCATTCCCGGGTCTAAATTGACTGTCAAAGTGAACCAACTTGTCGGAATACGTCCTCATCTTTCTACTATCCAGGTGAGAAAGACTTAGACTTAGACTTCCTTTTTATTGTCATTCAATTTTTAACTTTGCAGTACAGATAAGAACAAAATGTTGTTGCATTAGCTCGTTGTAGTGCAGGATAAAAGAGCAATAAGGTGCAGATATAAATAAATAGATTACTGTACAGATACACTACCGTTCAAAAGTTTGGCGTCACCCAAACAATTTTGTGGAATAGCCTTCATTTCTAAGAACAAGAATAGACTGTCGAGTTTCAGATGAAAGTTCTCTTTTTCTGGCCATTTTGAGCGTTTAAATGACCCCACAAATGTGATGCTCCAGAAACTCAATCTGCTCAAAGGAAGGTCAGTTTTGTAGCTTCTGTAACGAGCTAAACTGTTTTCAGATATGTGAACATGATTGCACAAGGGTTTTCTAATCATCAATTAGCCTTCTGAGCCAATGAGCAAACACATTGTACCATTATAACACTGGAGTGATAGTTGCTGGAAATGGGCCTCTATACACCTATGTAGATATTGCACCAAAAACCAGACATTTGCAGCTAGAATAGTCATTTACCACATTAGCAATGTATAGAGTGTATTTCTTTAAAGTTAAGACTAGTTTAAAGTTATCTTCATTGAAAAGTACAGTGCTTTTCCTTCAAAAATAAGGACATTTCAATGTGACCCCAAACTTTTTAAACGGTAGTGTACATATATTGCACTTTTGCATATGCATCCAGGTTTATGGGTGTATGTTATATTGTCTTCATATTCCAGCGAGTTAATCCGTTTTTGGTGGGAATTGAGGGGATTATTACACATGATTTATGATCTAGAACAATGTTTCAAGAGCAAGGAAGCAGCTCACCAATCAATGATGTCAACTTTGGCACACAAGCTTGTGATTATGGCCCCGCTATAAATAGTTTGTTTGTGTTAGCGCTTATAATAACAATATCACTAATACTTGGTTAATATTCAAGTCACAGATATGGAGTATTGTTGGCACTTTTTGGATTATTTTCTATTGGGTTTTATGGGCGGAATAGAGGACCTTCCACTGGCTCCGCATTAAGCAGACTTTTATTTACGAGTTAGAATGCTTTTTTTTTTTTTAAATACATCCGTTGTCATGTCTTGCATATTGATTGTAATCGACAGGAAAAATTAAATAAAAAAGTGCAGTTCCCCTTTAAGTGTGTGGGGAGACCACCAGAGGGGTGGATTTCAGTTCCTAGTATAGTGGGCTGCTGTACATAAAAAGGCGACTATAGAGAACTATAAGAGTCGGGGAACCTGTGTGCCAACAGACCCCTTAATCCTCAGACATGGAGGCATGACCAGACTCCCAACAATCTTGAGTCCAAACTCAAACAGCTTGACACAGTGATTGAGACATTTAGATTAGGCTTTTGTTTGGCTGCGCCTTTTCCTCCAGTCTGGCTGCCCTAAGATGTGAGGTGTGTCAAGTTGGTGTTTTAGACTGACTTGGATCATTGAGTTGCCTCAGCTCACTTACAGTTTACTTCCAGAACTCTGTTTTCTCATATCCTCCACTTTGATTGTAAATCAACTTTTGTTTTGTGTCATGATATCCATGTTTTCATAACACAATACTTTTCATTATTTGAAATATTTTTTTAATCAACCAAGTGGGGTCCATATTGTTTTAGTTACAGTATAGACAAATAAATCTCAGCAGAAAGATTTCATAATTTCATAACGTTTTGGACACACATCAAAAATAAATCTAATCTGGCCAAATATTTTATGTGGAGCCTCTCTTTAAGGTTGCCAACCCCCTAAAAAAAATAAGGGACACCTTGAGGCAACCTAATTGTCTTCACTCCTACCGGCTTGGTGTTTGTTTAGTTTAAATACATGTGCTTTTATTTTAATTAGCGTGGAACGATTTTAATACTACAGCCATCCCTCATGTATCGCTGTTAATTGGTTCCAACATGACAGCAATAAATGATTGTCAGCAAAGTACTGTAATTATTAGAATACATTTATTTTACAATATTAGAATATTATTATAATAAATTTGAAATTATTATAATAAATTTGAAATTTTAGAATAAATAAATATTCTTACATATACTAGCCGCATTGAACTATAAGCAGCAGATGTATGCCGGTACAAAATATTTTGTAAATTTGTATTTACATACCGTACTTGTTTCTAAACACTGTCTGTCACACTGCAGTAAAACGGCTGATCAAGCAAAACATAGGTCATCGTCATGGACCCTCTAGCTGTGGAAGCTAGCGCTCCAATCAGCTGAACAGACCCAATAACACCACGGTGATGTTATGGTAAATTTATGAAACAAGACAAAATGAAAGCCATTTTAAGTTAATAATACTAACAATTGTTAGCAATTTTGTTAATGCTAATGACGCTAGCTTGATTACATTGCTATAGCACATACAAATATACATAAAAACCCTCCTACAGACATCACACATGGGAGGGTTTAGTAAGTATAAATTGTTTTAGTTATACTGTAAAATGTAAAATCGTGATGGATTAAGAATTATTTTGAGCAGAAACACTATAGACGAATAGTGAATGAAAGGGCATATACTTCCGGTTGAAGGCACAAAACAGAAAGTAGATTTTCAGCCCGCAGCACCTGCGGTGAGCGAACTCGTCGAAAAGATGGCACCATAGCACACACAATAACACACTTTTTGAGTGTCTCTGTCGGTGTTGAAAACCGTTTGTTGAATACAAAACATAACGGGTGTTCGTAAAGAAAAATCCATGAATTAGCTGCACTGTTTTATAAGCCACAGGGTTCAAAGAGTAGGAAAAAAGTAGCGACTTATAAAAATACGGTAGGAGTTATTCATTACAAATCACATTTTGTCATAGCTAGAGCATATTTTTACAACTTTCTAAATACATTTTCCAAATTTATTGTAGCCTTCCAGGCACGAAGTAACACCCTTTGTTACTTTTACACTCTTTTCATCCGTTATAGTAATGCTGCCTGAGGCTGAGCCAATCAGTGGCCAGAATACTGAACAGTGCTGTCTGATTGGTTTGGTCTCCTGTGGCGGCCAATACTCATGCAAAATTGACATTTGTAGTTTATGGAGCCATATTTATGCTTTGAAGACGTTAAAATTAGAACCAAAAATTGTTTAGATAATGCTTAAAAAAAATCTGGGTTGTGGTGAAGCCGCAATACTTGGAGCACGATGTGGCGAGGGACGACTGTATTTGACTTGAACCTGAATTTGATCAGATCAGTGTTTCTCAAACTTATTTCGCCAAGTACCAACTTAGAAAAAACTTGGCTCTCCAAGTACCACCATAATGACTTACATTAAAGGCCTACTGAAACCCACTACTACCGACCACGCAGTCTGATAGTTTATATATCAATGATGAAATCTTAACATTGCAACACATGCCAATACGGCCGGGTTAACTTATAAAGTGCAATTTTAAATTTCCCGGGAAACTTCCGCTTGAAAACGTCTAGGTATGATGACGTTTGCGCGTGACGTCAATGGTTGAAGCGGAAGTATTGGGACACATTGTATCCCAATACAAAAAGCTCTGTTTTCATCGCAAAATTCCACAGTATTCTGGACATCTGTGTTGGTGAATCTTGTGCAATTTGTTCAATTAACAATGGAGACTGCAAAGAAGAAAGCTGTAGGTGGGATCGGTGCATTAGCGGCTGGCTGCAGCAACACAACCAGGAGGACTTTGAGTTGGATAGCAGACGCGCTATCCGACGCTAGCCGCCGACCGCATCGATGATCGGGTGAAGTCCTTCGTCGCGCCGTCGATCGCTGGAACGCAGGTGAGCACGGGTGTTGATGAGCAGATGAGGGCTGGCGTAGGTGGAGCGCTAATGTTTTTATCATAGCTCTGTCGAGGTCCCGTAGCTAAGTTAGCTTCAATGGTGTCGTTAGCAACAGCATTGCTAGGCTTCGACAGGCGGCACAGCATTAACCGTGTGGTTACAGGTCCAGTGTTTGGTTCGGTGTCTCCTGATAGTAGTATTGTTGATCTTCCGTCTATCCTTCCAGTCAGGGGCTTATTTATTTTGTTTCTATCTGCATTTAAGCACGATGCTATCACGTTAGCTCCGTAGCTAAAGTGCTTCACCGATGTATTGCCGTGGAGATAAAAGTCACAATGAATGTCCATTTCGCTTTCTCGACTCTCATTTTCAAGAGGATATAGTATCCGAGGTGGTTTAAAATACAAATCCGTGATCCACAATAGGAAAAGGAGAGTGTGTAGAATCCAATGAGCCAGCTTGTACCTAAGTTACGGTCAGAGCGAAAAAAGATACGTCCTGCACTGTACTCTAGTCCTTCACTCTCACGTTCCTCATCCGCGAATCTTTCATCCTCGCTCAAATTAATGGGGTAATCGTCGCTTTCTCGGTCCGAATCGCTCTCGCTGCTGGTGTAAACAATGGGGAAATGTGAGGAGCCCTTCAACCTGTGACGTCACGCTACTTCCGGTACAGGCAAGGCTTTTTTTACCAGCGACCAAAAGTTGCGAACTTTATCGTCAATGTTCTCTACTAAATCCTTTCAGCAAAAATATGGCAATATCGCGAAATGATCAAGTATGACACATAGAATGGATCTGCTATCCCGTTTAAATACAAAAATTTCATTTCAGTAGGCCTTTAACATACAGTAGCGTAGTAGGCTTAAGTATTCATTTTATTCAACAAATATATTTAATATTTTGGCCACTGTACGTCGCACATGGTTTGAACAGTAACACTGTGTATGACTATAGGAAAATAAAACACTGTACTCCAATCAAGTGGTTCTTTGGTGTACAGTGTTACACATACCACAGTTTGGGAATCCCTGGATTAAATGCAGGATTTTTAGTAATATTAATAAATAGAAGACATAATAATCCTAAAATAAGGCATTTTTTGAGAAATTTGTTGACGGACTCCCATCCCAGCAGGCTTATTGAATTTTTTTTTCTTAGAAAACAAAATAATTTTGCTATTTGTGTGTGTTTATATAACTAAATATGTAGTTTGGGTAGCTGCCTCAAACCCCTTGTAGTACATATAAATAAAAAAATGTAAAAAAAATGGTGGTCGTTATTGTGCTAGAGTAGGGACCTTGACAAAAACAGCTCGGTCCCAACTTGATTAGATATGTCAGTGAGGAAAACAAGCAGGGCTTTTCCTTTTATGTCGTCGTGATGGTCAGATGAAAGAGGAGGTGAAGAGGAAGTGATGGAGAGGAGATTGGTGTTAAGTGGATTGACCCCTGCCATCATGATTAAGGCCATAAAGAGAGTTCTGGCCACAGGTTATATTAGAGGATTATGAAGGGCTGTAAAGGCATATAAGAAACAGATCTGGAGATTAACCAACGCGGACGCTAAAGTCAACACCACTTCACATTCCACACACTTGAATTTACGCAGCAGGAAGTCACAGAGCATGTTTACCACAACGTGCCGACATGCGTGTAAAACGATGGGTTTATAGGCCCAGTAAAATGAATATATTTCTTTAAAAACACACAAAAACATTATCATCATGTATGATCATCACACAAAATGTATTTATAAGACACTGACAATAGCAGCCCATCAAAGGTTGGAATAACAGGTAGGAATAAAATAGAGTAATAAAGTATCATTTAAATGAAGTAAATAGAGCTGTCGAAAATACGGGTTAACTCATGTGATGAATCAAAAAATATACATAATTAATCATGTGTACACGCATATTAATCACGCATTTCATTTTGACTGGACATGCTCTTTTTCCTTAAAGAGGAATTGCACTCAGTCGTTTTTTTTAATGCATTCTAACTCGTAAATAAAAGTCCGCTTACATTGGAGTCAATGGGAGATCCTCTATTCCGCCCATAAAACCCAATAAATAACTATCCAAAAAACCCCAACAATACTCCATTTACACTACCGTTCAAAAGTTTGGGGTCACATTGAAATGTGCTTATTTTTGAAGGAAAAGCACTGTACATTTTAATGAAGATAACTTTAAACTAGTCTTAACTTTAAAGAAATACACTCTATACATTGCTAATGTGGTAAATGACTATTCTAGCTGCAAATGTCTGGTTTTTGGTGCAATATCTACATAGGTGTATAGAGGCCCATTTCCAGCAACTATCACTCCAGTGTTCTAATGGTACAATGTGTTTGCTCATTGGCTCAGAAGGCTAATTGATGATTAGAAAACCCTTGTGCAATCATGTTCACACATCTGAAAACAGTTTAGCTCGTTACAGAAGCTACAAAACTGACCTTCCTTTGAGCAGATTGAGTTTCTGGAGCATCACATTTGTGGGGTCAATTAAACGCTCAAAATGGCCAGAATCATCTGAAACTCGACAGAAATGAAGGCTATTCCACAAAATTGTTTGGGTGACCCCAAACTTTTGAACGGTAGTGTACATTTCGTGACTTGAATATTACCAAGTATTAGTGATATTGTTACTACCGTATTTTTCGGACTATAAGTCGCAGTTTTTTTCATAGATTGGCCGGGGGTGCGACTTATACTCAGGAGCGACTTATGTGTGAAATGATTAACACATTACCGTAAAATAGCAAATAATATTATTTAGCTCATTCACGTAAGAGACTAGACGTATAAGATTTCATGGGATTTAGCGATTAGGAGTGACAGATTGTTTGGTAAACGTATAGCATGTTCTATATGTTATAGTTATTTGAATGACTCTTACCATAATATGTTACGTTAACATACCAGGCACGTTCT
This sequence comes from Entelurus aequoreus, assembly GCF_033978785.1. NCBI lineage: Eukaryota > Metazoa > Chordata > Actinopteri > Syngnathiformes > Syngnathidae > Entelurus > Entelurus aequoreus. The sequence goes on along the minus strand of NC_084752.1, from coordinate 23,600,848 downwards.
CAGTTGGTTATTTATGCCTCATATAACGTACACTTATTCAGCCTGTTGTTCACTATTCTTTATTTATTTTAAATTGCCTTTCAAATGTCTATTCTTGGTGTTGGGTTTTATCAAATACATTTCCCCAAAAAATGCGACTTATATTCCAGTGCAACTTATATATGTTTTTTTTCCTTCTTTATTATGCATTTTCGGCAGGTGCGACTTATACTCCGAAGCGACTTATACTCCGAAAAATATGATATAAGTGCTAACAAGGACAAACTATTTATAGTAGCGCCGTGTTCACAGAGGGCTAACTTCATCAGCTGGTGAGCTGCTTCCTTGCCTCGGAGCTCGTGAAAGTGCATTCTATATCATGTCCTTCACCTTGATAGTACAAGGATGAGGACATAATCCGACAAGTGGGTCAACTTTGGCATTCCACCCTTCCTTAATATTGTTGCGATGAATAGGAGTCATTCTTCATCTAAAAGGTAATATATCAACATCCTAACAGCAGGCATCCTAGTGACAGCAGACATTGTACAGTGAGTGATGTTTTATTATGTATGTTGGCTCTCATGAAGTCTGCAGTGAGTGGTAATCACCGATGTTGCTGGATGAAAACCAACACTTCCCAATCCAACATGATGGAGCTTGAGAGGTGCTGCTAGGAGGAATGGGAATGGGGAAAATGTCACTTCAAAATAAAACCCTGACTGGTCACTTTAGATAAAACTGTTACCAGGTTTTGAGCAAATGAATGATGTACCAATCAAGTAAAACATTTTAAATGTTCCTGTATCACCGATACAATTTCTAATACCTTGTATTTGGTACTAGTCCAAAGTGGACTATTTGGGGTGGCCCCTCTGTCATCTTCTCTTAGCAAATACAAAAAGAACTTGGCAGCATTTGCTACTTTGTTGGCTAGAAGACTCGTTGTGCTAAATTGGAAGGTAACAACGCCTCCCTGACACACCTGCTGCATCAGAGATATTCTTTATTTTCTTAAATTGTAAAAAAAAAATTCTCTGCCATTGAACGGTTGTTCTGTGAAGTTTCAGGAAGTATGGGGTGGTGTCCTTAAATATGTAAAGTTAAAGTACCACTGATAGTCACACACACACTAAGTGTGGTGAAATTACCGGTACTCTCTGCATTTGACCCATCCCCTTGTTCCACCCCCTGGGAGGTGAGGGGAGTAGTGAGCAGCAGCGGTGGCCGCGCCCAGGAATAATTTTTGGTGATTCAACCCCCAATTCCAACCCTTGATGCTGAGTGCCAAGCGGGGAGGTAATGGGGTCCCATTTTTATAGTCTTTGGTAGAGATGTCCGATAATATCGGTCTGCCGATATTATCGGCCGATAAATGCGTTAAAATGTAATATCGGAAATTATCGGTATCGGTTTTTTTATTATCAGTATCGTGTTTTTTTTTGGTTGTTTTTTGTTTTTTTTTATTAAATCCACATAAAAAACACAAGATACACATACAATTAGTGCACCAACCCAAAAAACCTCCCTCCCCCATTTACACTCATTCACACTCATTAGCACAAAAGGGTTGTTTCTTTCTGTTATTAATATTCTGGTTCCTACATTATATATCAATATATATCAATACAGTCTGCAAGGGATACAGTCCGTAAGCACACATGATTGTGCGTGCTGCTGGTCCACTAATAGTACTAACCTTTAACAGTTAATTTTACTAATTTTCATTAATTACTAGTTTCTATGTAACGGTTTTTATATTGTTTTACTTTCTTTTTTATTCAAGAAAATGTTTTTAATTTATTTATCTTATTTTATTTGATTCATTTTTTTAAAAAGTACCTTATCTTCACCATACCTGGTTGTCCAAATTAGGCATAATAATGTGTTAATTCCACGACTGTATATATCGGTTGATATCGGTATCGGTTGATATCGGTATCGGTAATTAAAGAGTTGGACAATATCGGCATATCGGATATCGGCAAAAAGCCATTATCGGACATCCCTAGTCTTTGGTATGACTCAGCCGGGGTTTGAACTCACGACCTACCGATCTCAGAGCGGACACTCTAACCACGAGGCCACTGATCTCAAATTTAACGCCAATTGAAAAGTAATTGAAAGGTAGATAATTGATGAGCCTTTTCTCTGCTTTTCTGCACTGTGTTGGGGACATTCAGGAGTGCAGATGCCTGTGACTTCATGACTGACTATATTTGCCTGTACTTATTTGACTGAAGCATTTTTTATTTTATTTTCTAGTTTATAAATAATTTAAGTGGGTTAGTGTGGAAAAAAAAAATTTTTTTACTAGTGTTTCATTGTATTTCTGGACTGTATATGTCAAAAATCCAATAAACAAAAGTAAAAAAAAATTTTAATTATGAAATAAGTTAAAAGTTAAAGTACCAATGATTGTCACACACACACTAGGTGTGGTGACATTATTCTCTGCATTTGACCCATCCCCTTGTTCCACCCACTGGGAGGTGAGGGGAGCAGTGAGCAGCAGCCACGCCCGGGAATCATTTTTGGTGATTTAACCCCCAATTCCAACCCTTGATGCTGAGTGCCAAGCAGGGAGGTAATGGGGTCCCATTTTTATAGTCTTTGGTATGACTCGGCCGGGGTTTGAACTCACAACCTACCGATCTCAGGGCGGACACTCTAACCACTAGGCCACTGAGTAGGTTGTGATTAACCTGTAATTAATCATGATTAATACAAATTCAACAAAAAGATTAATCTGATTGAAAAACAACTATTTGACAACACTAGAAGTAATACCAAACACATTACAAACTCTGTCAGGGTAGTTTAACCATTATCAAGTAGTACTCCATTCTGCTCCAGAACAGCACAGATTAGTCATTGATAAATCCACCCCTGCTGATGTGATCCCTAAATGCACCAGACAGGATGTGAGAAAGCAATAATGAGAACCAGAGCATCGCTTTCTAATCAAATGCACGCCTCAGTGAGGCCGAGTTGTCTCAAGCATCATCAGTACACCCCCACCAAACACACACACACACACACACACACACACACACACACACACACACACTCTCATGTTTTAGCCATTCATTCGTCATCGTGCTAATCTTAGTTTTCTGCTTTGAGGTGTCCAGGGGTCACAGTGTGTCCGTAATGTGAAAAACAGATCACGGTGTGTATGTGTGTGTTTCCTCCCCAGTAAGCGGAGGTTTAACTTACATAAATATTTGGTCCCCTCCAGGCAGTTAACGCTGACATATGAATCATAAAGCTTGTTAAACGAGAGAGTAAATAAACAGTAAAGCGAGTCGTGGCGCCCCGCCGGAGCTCGCTCTCTCGCCATAAGTCAGCCCGAGCTCCACCCGCCGCCAACAAACGTTCTCGCCTCTCCACCTGACTTGCGAACCTGTTCAGCTCGGCTGCACCGGATGGAAGCTCCGTTGCTTTGGCGTAAACTTTCGCAACAGCTCGTTGGAGGCCAAAGCTGTAAACGTTTTTGGAAAGATCCACTCGCACTCTCAGAGGTGGTTTCTTCTATTCGGTTTGTCTTCAGAGGACGTTAAGACTTTATGGTGCAGAGATGATGTGGTCGTTATGGAAACCAAACAGATGGCAAGAGGGCCCTTTTTACTGCTCATTTGTTCAGGTACAGCCCTCATGTTGCCTTACATGCAGTAGGACAGTCTGCAGTATGAAGACACTGCTGCTATTTTGGCTTTTTCAGGTAAATAAATTGTGCAATTGTATGATGTGGCTGAATTGTAAAATAAGATATAAAGAAATAACACACATTTTAAGCTTTAAAAAATACAATTTAAAATCACCATTTATTTTTTATTGTATTTTTTAAAGCTTAAACTGTGTGTTATTTCTTTATATCTTTTTTTAAGTGGGTTAGTGTGGGTTATAGTTTGTTTGTATCATTATTAGATTTTTTACTTACACTCTAAAGCAGGGGTGTCCAAACTTTTTCCACTGAATACCGCACATTGAAAAATCAACGCTAGCAGGGGCCATCTTGATATTTTTTATTTTAAAAACCAATAAAATATATGTATAAAAAATATACATTTAGGCTTCCACTCAGGCTTGATCCCGGGGACCCCAAAGGTCCCCGGGGTCCCAAAAAATATAAAAAATGTGTCATTAATCAGTATTATTATTTGTGTTATTATTCAAGTTTTTAAATCTCTAGATCAGAGGTCACCAACCTTTTTGAAAGCAAGAGCTACTTTTTGGGTACTGATTAATGCGAAGGGCTACCAGTTTGATACACACTTAAATAAATTGCCAGAAATAGCCAATTTGCTCAATTTACCTTTAACTCTATGTTATTATTAATAATTAATGATATTTACACTTAATTGAACGGTTTAAAAGAGGAGAAAACACGAAAAAAATGACAATTCAATTTTTAAACATAGTTTATCTTCAATTTCGACTCTTTAAAATTCAAAATTCAACCGAAAAAAAGAAGAGAAAAACTAGCTAATTTGAATCTTTTTGAAACATCATTAGTAAATTTTCCTGATTAAGATTAATTTTAGAATTTTGATGACATGTTTTGAAAAGGTTAAAATCCAATCTACACTTTGTTAGAATATATAACAAATTGAACCAAGCTATATTTCTAACAAAGACAAATCATTATTTCTTCTAGATTTTCCAGAACAAACATTTTAAAAGAAATTCAAAAGACTTTGAAATAAGATTCAAATTTGATTCTACAGATTTTCTAGAATATTTTTTTTGAATTTTAATCATAAGTTTGAAGAAATATTTCACAAATATTCTTCGTCGAAAAAACAGAAGCCAAAATGAAGAATTAAATTAAAATGTATTTATTATTCTTTACAATAAAAAAAAAAAAAAATTACTTGAACATTGATTTAAATTGTCTGGAAAGAATAGGAAGGAATTTAAGGGTAAAAAGGTACATGTGTTTAAAAATCCTAAAATCATTTTTAAGGTTGTATTTTTTCTCTAAAATTGTCTTTCTGAAAGTTATAAGAAGCAAAGTAAAAAAATTAATGAATTTATTTAAACAAGTGAAGACCAAGTCTTTAAAATATTTTCTTGGATTTTCAAATTCTATTTGAGTTTTGTCTCTCTTAGAATTAAAAATGTCGGGCAAAGCGAGACCAGCTTGCTAGTAAATAAATACAATTTAAAAAATAGAGGCAGCTCACTGGTAAGTGCTGCTATTTGAGCTATTTTTAGAACAGGCCAGCGGGCTACTCATCTGGTCCTTACGGGCTACCTGGTGCCCACGGGCACCACGTTGGTGACCCCTGCTCTAGATCAACATTAGGTATATCTGTCAATATAAAAAATTTTAAAGATTTAAATTGTATGCTCTTTTTGTCAAAGAAAACCCTTTTTTTAATTAAATAAACACACAATATGCAATATTTTCACCCAATAAAATTTTTAAGTGGGATATTTGAGATTATATAATAATTGGAGCCTTAAAAAGGTCAATAACTCATAACACCATTGATTTTAATTCATTATTATTTTTTGAGCAATGACACTTAAAAACTAATCACACTAAAAGTGTAGGGGATCCAAAAGGGTCCTACTCATTAAAGTGTTAAAAAATAAATTATTTATATATTTTTTTTACTGTTTACTTTTAACACAATAATCTCGAGATCAACATTTTCCCCAAAAAATATCTCAAAATATTTAATGTGACGTAATTGGAGCCTTGAATAGGTCAATAATTCATAATGACATTGATTTTGATTCATTATTATTTTTTAAAGAAAGAAACAGCCTCCATGGCAGCTTTGTGTTATTAGACTAAACATTGTTTCATATTCTTGTTACATGTCACCTGTTTGCTCTTTAAATACCACTTTTAATATTTTTAAATTTTTTCAATCGTATTTTTAAAATGTGCCGTGCGGCCGTTAAAAAATGACATGCGGGCTGCAAATGGCCCCCGGGCCGCACTTTGGACACCCCTGCTCTAACGTATTCAAACCCCCGTTGTTAATCATAACAGTATAATTCATGTTATTTAGGTCTATTTTTCGTACAAACCAATTAAACAAAAAACACTTCTAGTAGTATTACTACAGAAAGAGTCTATTTTTCTTGAAATTGCTTACCTATTAAAAAAGTGTACATTTTGAAAATTAACATAATTTACAAAAGTTAAATAATTTTCTGAAACTGGTAGCATATCTTATAGGCGCAGTCAGGGCGTTGAGGGGATCCAGTTTGGTGGCTGCAGGACACGTTGGGAAGACTATGTCTCCCGGCTGACCTGGGAACGCCTCTGGGTTAAAGTTAAAGTACCAATGATTGTCTCACACACACTAGGTGTGGCGAAATTATTCTCTGCATTTGACCCATCACCCTTGATCACCCCCTTGGAGGTGAGGGGAGCAGTGAGCAGTGGCGGTGGCCGCAACCGGGAATCATTTTTTGTGATTCAACCCCCAATTCCAACCCTTGATGCTGAGTGCCAAGCAGGGAGGTAATGGGTCCCATTTTTATAGTCTTTGGTTTGACTCGGCCGGGGTTTGAACTCACAACCTACCGATCTCAGGGCGGACACTCTAACCACTAGGCCACTGAGTAGGTCCCCTGGGAGGAGCTGGACGAAGTGGCTGGGGAAAGGGAAGTCTGGGCTTCTCTGCTTAGGCTGCTGCCCCCGCCACCCAACCTCTGATAAGCGGGGGGAAATGGATGGATGGTATCATATCTCAAATAAATTAGACGTACCACAAAATTGGTGCCATTTGCTGACCCTTTCAAAATACACTTAAATCGGAATTGGCCCGTCCCAAGCAACTTCATTTCATTATTGTATTAGGTTCCTAAGATAAGGGGGACTATTTTGAGTAACAGGACTGAAAGCAACAGGAGTGAGTTTTTAGTAAATGATTAGTAAAAACATTACATGTAAGCTATGTGTACATGGACACATTTAATCGGATTAAACGCCTAAAATGCTTCATGTAAACACGCCATTCGGAATATTCTGACCCGATCACATATGTTGGGATAAAAGTTTCTTCCCGATCGAGACGGTTGGGTTGTAGCACATGAAAACACATCTTACGAAATTTCAGGTTAGAATTATCCTTACTGAGCATGTATTTGATGTCAGCTATACTTTGTGGTGGACTGGGGACTACATTTAATAGTCTCGGAATGAAGATTGTCTTGCTGTTGTCTTCCCCCATTCAACATGTACAGAAGTAGCGTTATATGCTGTTGAGTTTGTTGCTTTAAAACAAGACTAGCAAAAACAAAAGTAAGATCTAGAGCAGGGGTCCCCAAACTACGGCCCGCGGGCCGGATCCGGCCCCCCAGCATCCAAAATCCGGCCCACAGGAAGTCCCAAGTAAAAAATAAATACAAAGAATTTTTTTTTTTTTTTTTTTTTATCTTTCCTTTCTAATCCATTTTCTACCGCTTGTTACTCTTGGTGTCTCCTAGTCGCTCAGGCAAATCATATTGTCTAAAAATGAATTTTTCCATCGATAACGTGACAATGTTAAATGTTGATGAACATCAATGTTAATTGATGTTAAATGACAAAACCGATTATAAAGACAATGTATATATATATATATATATATATATATATATATATATATATATATATATATATATATATATATATATATATATATATATATATATATATATATATATATATATATATACACGGCCTGGCCCCCAGCCAAATTTTTTTAACCCAATGCGGCCCCCGAGTCAAAAAGTTTGGGGACCCCTGATCTAGAGTGTCATGTGTTGATCTAACAATATAAGAAGGGATCCAGTTGTCGTCTTAAGGAGCGGTTTTATTCACGACATTACAACCACTCCAAGTGCTAACTGCTAACCTCAGGCACATTCACGGAATGTTGTAACATGAATACGCGCCGCAACCCGTACATAATCAAAACATCAAAAACACAGAACAGCTCCATTTTGAAAAGAGAGGTAAAACAAAAGTAGTGAACAACAACAACAACAAAATACTGTGATAATGTCGGACAAGCAGAAATGCACAAAACCATGTTTGTTTCCTGTGGAAGTCAGCTTCTTCAGTACTTGCACACTCATCCAAAAGATTACGCCATAGCACAAGTAATAACACACCTTTCCATTTATGTTAGGTTGGGCGCATGTTAAAGTAAAGTATTCCGATTTAAGGTGGGATGCATGAAAATGCACGTCATAATCAGATCATTTTTTTCAGGGTCCATGTGCACAGTAACATTCTAATCCGAATGATGATCAGATTAAATAATTGTTGTCCATGTACATACACGTGGCTAGGCCATGGTGGTAGACCATGTGGCTTGGAGAATACTCCACATTTTTGTGGGGTAACAGGACTAATTGAAAGTTAGGCTGAGTTAGCCTATTGTTGACAAGCTACACACTCCAAATATGGCTGCCAGGACGACGACGAATTAGAAAAGATCTTAGATTACATATTTTTACTCCAATGTGATACTCCTCATGATACCCACTAGAAACAGATTGACAGATTTCTGCTCAAAGACTTCAAAACTTAAGGTAAAAAAAACCAACCAAAAACTATGTCTTATTGGCACATTAGGTGTGGTTTTTGCCAAGATGAAGGATATGAAATTGTAGTTTTTCGTCATTGCTTAAGCATAAGCTTTCAATATGAAAAGATGTGATTTATCACAGTCAGCCTCGGCAAAGACACGCTACAGGGACAAACTGGTGTTGGTCCAGCTCCATTTATGGAACATGATATCACCACTGAGACCAACAATGGAGCCCAGATTCCATCAACAACACACACTCAAAGCTACAAAAGCATCAAGCTGGCCATTTTTCATGAGCGCACACACACACACACACAGACACACACACACACACACACACACGCACACACTCTTGTATTTGTTACCTTCTAGAGACCTCAGAAAAATGCCTCCCTCTTTAGGACCACCCTTTCTAGATATATAAAGATTTGTATTTACAACATTAATAATATATACATCATATGCAAATATAAAAAAGCTTGTTGTCAAAAATTAGTTGGAATTTCACAAGAAAAAGGTCACAATGCCACAAGAAAAACTTAGAATGTTGGCAGTATTATAATAAAAGTCGTTATTTTACTAAATGTTACAACAAAAACTGAACATTTGTGCAATATTATGATAAAAGTTGGAATTTTACTCAATAACAGTCACAATTTTATAAGAAAACTTAAACATTTTGGCAATATTGGAATAATAATCAGAATTTTAATTGGCAAAATTATGACAAAAGTCATAATTTTACCCCAAAAATGTGACTATTTTAACAAAAAAATTTGCAATATTGTGATAAGTCAGAATTTTATATGACAAATGTCACCATTTTGCATTAAAACGTAATCATTTTACATAAAAAGTAATAATTTTACGAGAACATATTGCAATATTACAGAAACAGAAAGAATGAGAAATTGTTCCCAATTTTATAAGAAAAAAGTTGACACATTGTGAGAAAAAGACTGCTATTAGTTCATTTTTTATTTATTTAATTTTTTGCAATTGTTTTTTTATCTTCATTATTTACTTCAATTCATTACAGCATGTCTCTATATACATATTCATTTTATTTGTTGCATTCATTTTGGCCAAAGAGGTCGCATATCAATTTCTTACACACACACTTGTTATTTCATATGTTGACCAGAGGGGGAGCCCTTTTAAAACCGACAATCAATTTGAAAAATCCCTCCTTTTTGGAACCACCCTAATTTTATAGATTCCACCACCAGATTGCAAATGAGACATTCTCTATTAGATGCAATGGTTTTCAGTATTAGGACCATGACTTCGGTCCTAACTTATTCACCAGTCCTCATATGGAACGGTACTTTTCCATGTTGATGTCTCAAGAAGGGTAGAGGAACACACACATGCACTAGTATTGTATTGTATTGCCGGTACAATATTTGTTGATCTGAAGTGAATTGCTCTTTAAAAAAAAAAAGTGCAAAGCAAACATCTGTCACCTGAAAGCCTAATATGAGTGCTTTCATTTGGATTTGCTCAAATGTGTTTCTTTCATTGGAAAAATGACTTTTTCCACAGAACACAAGGTAAGGTTTTCCCCTACTTGCTCTAAAACAGCCAGAAGACGCCCACAATGCAAACACACTTCCATTTTGACCACAAATCCAGTCAGCTATTTTATTTTCTCCAGTGTCGTCGACCCGTCAGTGCTACCAACCCTTGTGTCCACCTCAGGCATCCTTTTGTTTGCTGCTGCAAGGTTGACGTGGTGACCTTTGCCAAACCATTGTGAGGTCATTGTCTCACGCCTCTAAGTGCCTCCTGATTGTGGACATGATAATGTCTTCCAGACTCTCCGCGCGTCACGCACATCCAGCAGCATGTCAGCACGCATTTCCACACGACGCACCCACAGCACACTACACAACAGTAAACATTGGGGTGGTTCTCAGATGGCCGAGGAGGAATGGAGGGACCGTTGGAGTCCTTGTATTGATGACAAGTGTGTGTTTAACCACAACACGCGCACACATTCACACAAATGCACCACAGGTATTACCAATCCTACACCAACAATTAAACCCTTCCTCCTCCTCCTCCTCATCCTTTGTGGTTACTTGAGCTGTCAACAGATGGGTGAGCCCACACTGTTCGTATTGATTTAGTCAGGGTTGGGAAAACAAACCAGGTGTCTCGTCTTCCCCTCCTTTCTGTTCCCTCCCTTTTCGCACTTGGATCTTCTCGTACTATATGTGGATATTAGTGCTGTCAAACCCTTACAATGTTTAATCCGATTAATCATAGATTGATCATATATAGCAGTCATTTTAATCTACCGTATGTTCCGGACTATAAGGCGCACTTAAAATCTTTTTTTTCCCTCAAAACTCAACAGTGCGCCTTATAACCGGTGCGCCTAATGTAAGGAATACGTTTGGTTGAGCTTACCCACCTCGAAGCTATTTTATTTTGTACATGGTGTAATGATAAGTGTGACCAGTAGATGGCAGTCAAACATAAGAGATAAGTGTAGGCAGCACTATGATAGCAAAATGTCTCAAGTAAACAACACCGACATTTTAAATGTTCCATTGAGAATATAGAACATTACACACGACGCTCAAAAATCTATCAAAATGTTTTAGTACGACTTTGGTAAGCTATGAAGCCGCACCGCTTGAAGGATCGTCAGCGCATTAAACATACGAGTATTATTACGGTGTGTGTATAAGGTAAGACATTATCTGGTGTTTTGTTTTGCAATATTATGCAAAAGCAACTTTTCTTACCTTCTTTAGACTAGACTTTAGACTTCCTTTTTATTGTCATTCAAATTTGAACTTTACAGTACTGATAAAAACGAAATTTCATTACATAAGCTCATGGTAGTGCAGGATAAAAAAGCAATAAGGTGCATATATAAAAATATATATATATATAAATAATATATAAATATATATATAAAATAAATAAATATATATAAATAAATAAATAGATTACTGTACAGATAAATATATTGCATTTTTCCACATGCGTCCACTTTTATGGATGTATGTTATATTGTCTTTTTTATTCCAGCGAGTTAATCCATTTCGGGGGGAGTTGAGGGGATAATTTAATAATCTGTATAAGTCCTGAAAACTTGCGCGTGTCCGCCATTGTTGTCTATAAGCTTCTTCTTTTTCTCTATCTTCTTGTTATATGACATTCATCCTCCGCTGTTGCCATTTCTAATATAAAGTAATGTAAAGTTCTTGCTTATATCAGTCAGTAAACTCGCCATGAAAGCGCTAAAACATACCGGTGTAGTGAGTTTACATTATTCACCCAAGGAACTTTAGTTATTAGAGTTCCAGTCGGACGGTTTTTCAGGGGACACATTTCCTGTGTTGTTGTTTCCAGAATAGGAGATGCTGCACACTAAACTGTATTTCTTTTGGCCCCCGACACATTCTACAGGCAAAATAAACAGGTACTGGATTAGACCAGTACACGTAAAACAAAAATAAAAATGGAATTGGTGAAAATCCCCACATAAGTGTGACCGGCATTAGAAAAAGAGTAAAAAAAAAGATAATAATAATACAAGTTATTTTTGCTTGTAATGAGTTCTTAATAATCCCCCAGTGAGGCGAAACATTGGAGCGTTTTTGTCCGAGGCTGC
>NC_084752.1:23458692-23583692 GCF_033978785.1 Entelurus aequoreus | reverse complement strand
CAGTAAGGCAGGGGTGTCCAAACGTTTTCCACTGAGGGCCGCACACGGAAAAATTAAAGCATGTGGGGGCCATTTTTGATATTTTTCATTTTCAAACCATAACAAAATATATTTATTTTTTATTTATTTTACCTTTAGGGGTCCTGGGGACCATAAAGGGTCTCAGTCATTAAAATGTTAAAAATAAGTCAGATTATTATTTTTTTATTATTATTTAACGCTTACAGTAAATCTCTATATCAACTTCAAGTTGATATAAAGTAATACAAATTAAAAACAATGTTTTATGGCTTTTCTGTCAAAAACAACTTAGTTTTTTTTATAGTAAAACTGAAATATGCAGTATTTAGTAATTAGAGCCCTAAAAGATCAATAATGCAGGACATCATTGATTTTAATTATTTCATATTTTTGAGTAATCACAGTGAAAAGATAAATAAAAAATCACTAAATATATTTGGGATCCAAAAGGTGCCCCACTCATAAAGTGATACATTTTTATTAGGTTTTTCTTTTACTTTCAACACTTAAGTTGCGAGATCAACTTCAGATACATCTGTCGATTTTATGCTGGAACTATTATTTTGTTTGTTTTATGCGCTTTTGTCAAAGAAAACTTTGATGTTTTTATATGGCTACTACACAATATATGCAATATTTACCACATAAAACATTTTAAAGTGAAATATTTGAAGTAATTGGAGCCCTGAAAATAATTCATTATAACATGGATTTTTTTTGTCATATTTTTTTTTTTTTGAGCAAAGGCAAAAAAAGAAAAATGAAGAAAGACAAAAGAAAAAAAAACAGCCTGCATGGCAGCTTTTGTGTCAACATTGCAACTTTTTCTCGTTAGATTTCACCTCATTCCACTTTTTTTAATGTTCTTTTTTATTTTTACAGTAGTATTTCCAGAATGTGTGGCGGGCTGGTAAACAATTAGCTGCGGGCCGCAAATGGCCCCCGGGCCGCACTTTGGACACCCCTGCAGTAAGGTATTACAGCTCTTTGCTGAGATGTTATGACCTATATTGAGTAAAACATGCTTGAAACTAGAATATCAACTGATGCAAAGCTGTGTCATCAACACTCACAAGTATAAAACTATTTTTTTAAAGTAATAATTTCTTATTTCAAGCATGAAAAAAAAAATCATGACTTTGACACAATTGTGTCTCATAATTAAAACAGATGACAGCCAAATGGACTTTACTGTTTTATTTTCAATGAAACAATAGAAAATACGTACTCATATAGTAGTACAGTTGTTAGTGAGAATATACTTATTTTAAGGTATTTTTGGGTTCATTTAGGTTAGCTAATTTTACTTGTTTTGGAAAGGATTGACATGTCAAATTTTCTTGTTCTATTGGCAGATAATTTTGCTTAGTTCAAATAAAATAGCCCTCATTTTTGTATTTTTTTTTTTCTTGTTTTTGAACACAGACTTTTTGCAGTGTGGTGAAAACATAAATAAATGTTTATGTCACCACATGGACACAGCCGGAGATACTACACAGAAACACACTTGCACACTACTGCATATTGAAACCCCTCAACAGTGTGCAAAACGGTCTATTTTTCGGCGCATTTAACATTCAATAAATTCGCTTCAGCAATGAAAACATATCTTAAGTGGTACTGTCCAAATTAAAAGAATTGTATAAAACAAATGAAACGTGAAAAAAATTAAGAAATAACATTTTTGAACTCACAATTCGTAGCACCCATTCGACGCCGTATAAGCTAGTGGTACCTTTGTAATCGGTAGTTAGTCGTAGTCGGTTGATTCGTGTGAAAGTCACGGACAAACCATTTCACAGCTGGAATAGCTTCCGGTGTCGGCTGACCTCGTCTCACAAGATGTAGTTTCTCTTAAGTATCCTTCTTGAAAATGGCCTTGCAAATATATATCTGCACCAAATCAACATTTTGCTCTCCTTCTATGTGAGTACCGGTGAGTTTTCTGTGGCTTTCTATGGCTCTGGTGCCACTTCCTGTTTTCACAACTTGTGATTGGATACTCACTTGGCACCCCCAAGTGAGTATCCAATAACAGGACGCGTAAATGTCAGGGCCAGCTTACTGACAACAACTCATGGTCTGATTGGCTATGGCAATTGTCTATCAACTGTATGTGTCCGTTCACTTAGAGTGCACGGACGCCTGCATTGTTGATTCTGAAGGCCCCGGGCAGATTTGGTACAGCATGGCAACATAAGCCAGCTGAATTCTGATTGGATACAAACTAAAACTAAAAACAACAGCACTGGAAGGCGCATGATATGACATATAGGATTACTTTTAGACATTTAAGGAAAGTAAATTAACAATTACTTTTATCTTTAACTATGATCATGACTTCTGGTTATGCTGGGCCAGCAGAGAAGGCCTTGCTGGCCCTGACTGCACCACCACTGCCCAGAAAAGATGAAGCCAGCAAAGCTAAACGTCAATTTGTGAGGTATTTACATAGTTAAAAGTGAAAATGTGACTCAACTTTTCTGAGGAACTGCATTTTCCAAGCTGATATGAAAAAATGTCCACTATAGAGGACATTGCTTCTCTGAAAGTACAAGTTAAGAAACACAGTGGATTTTCCCGCGTAATTCCATGCACCAAAAAATGCATGTTTGTAGTAGGGCTGGGCAATATGGACCAAAACTGATACCGCGGTATTTTTAGTCCAAATGGCGGTATGCGGTTACACACACACTTGCAACCACAAAAATATACGCCACACATACACCATGAATGGATGAATGGATGGTCAGCGCCTGAGAGCTGCGGCCTACCATCATGACCTCGCATTCCCTTCCCTCTGTTGCTAGATATCTGGAGATGTACATTGTAATATGTATATGTGCTTTGCTATGGAGGTTTTTTCCCACTCCAGACGGGGCCCCCTTAGGAGCCCAGTCTAGATTGTATTTTTTTACTCATCCTTCCCCAGCGTTTTACCTTTTTTCCATCTTTTACGGGGCGCCTTTTGGCGACCCATCAGCGTTCCTGTTCTGTAACCCTGTACACTGTTTGTTTGTCTAATCTTGAACGGGTTTGTGCTGAAAACAAAGTTTCGTTGTACTTGTGCAATGACAATAAAGACCTTTCTATCCATCTAAAATTTGCAGAGTGCTTAAAGTTGCCCAAGTGTTTTAGATCAGTGGTCCCCAACCACCGGGCCGCAGCCCGATACCGGTCTGTGGATCGATTGGCCGCACAAGAAATACATTTTTAAAAAAGTATTTTTTTATTTTTTTTAAAATTAAATCAACATAAAAAACACAATATATATATTATATATCAATATAGATCAATGCAGTCTGCAGGGATACACTCCGTAAGCACACATGATTGTATTTCTTTATGACAAAAAATAAATAAATAAAATAAAAATAAAAAATAAAATAAAAAAATAAAAATAAAAATAAAAATAAAAATAAAAATAAAAATAAAAATAAAAATAAAAATAAAAATAAAAATAAAAATTAAAAAAAATTAAAAAAATTTAAAAAAAAATAAAAAAAAAAAACCAAAAAAAAAAACCATCTCCTCCCGGTACGTGGGACAAATTTTCAAGCGTTGACCGGTCCGCAGCTACAAAAAGGTTGGGGACCACTGTTTTAGATAACCAGTGTTGCGAATACTCAAATTGTTTGTGTCGCAAGTAGTAACGTAATGTGTTGTTTATTCTTATAAAGTATATATTTTCTGGACCATAGGGCGCACCGGATTATGAGGCGCATTAAAGGGATCATATTATGATTTTTTTTGTGAATGTAAAACATTTCCTTGTGGTCTACATAACATGTAATGGTGGTTCTTTGGTCAAAATGTTGCATAGATTATGTTTTACAGATCATCTTCAAGTCGCTTTCTGACAGTCACTTTAGGATGCAACCTTCGACAGCGTCTTCTCCCCGTCATCTTTGTTGTAGCGTGCAAGGACGGGAGTGGAAGAAGTGTCAAAAGATGGAGCTAACTTTTTTTTTTTTTTTTTTTTTTTTTTTTTTTAATTTTTTTTTAAATTTATTATTTTTTTTTAAAATTTATTTATTTATTTTTTTAACTGTTTTAATGACATTCAGACTTTACTTCAATCAATAACGGAGCATCACCTCCTCATCCGTGGCTCACTAGTGCAATAACAATGGCGTAAATGTGTCCTGTGAAAAACTGTTCGACCGGAACTCTCTAATAACTAAAGTTCCGTGGGTGAATTATGTAAACTCACTACACTGGTAGTTTTTAGCGCTTACACAGCGAGATATACGTTAGAACTTTACGCTACTTTATATTACAATAGCAACAGCGGAGGATGAATGCCAAAAAAACAAGAAGATAGAGAAAAAGAAGAAGCTTATCGACTACGGCATTGCCACGGACTAAAGTGGCGGACGTGCGCAAATTTTCAGGACTTATCTCAAATACACATCAGCAGGTACCAGAAGGTAAGAAAAGTTGGTTTTGCATAATATTGCAAAACAAAACACCAGATAATTTGTCTGCTAATGGGTGCCATTTTGCGGTCCTTCTACACACACCATAGTAATACTTGTATCTCGGACTACAGTAGCCGTAATGGGCTGACCAAGCAGTGCGGCTTCAAAGTCATACTAAAACATTTTGACAGATTTTTGAGCGCCGTGTGTAATGTTCTTTATTTTTAACGGAACATTTAAAGTTTTGGTGTTAACTGGCGTCATATAGCAGCCTACACGTACCTCTTATGTGTGACCACCATCTACTAGTCACACTTATTACACCATGTACCAAATACAATTGCTTTGAGGTCGGTAAGCACAACCAGAATTATTCCGCACTGTCAATTTTTGAGAAAATGAAAGGATTTTAAGTGTGCCTTATAGTCCAAAAAATACGGTATGTGTATATAAAGCTGTAGTCACTCACCAGAAGGCAAATGCAGTCGAGAACTCCGCACAGCGTTGCCGTATTTAAAAGAAAAGTTTGATACGTAGCGCATAGTGGGCCAGAAGAATTTCCGCAAGAGGCGGGAATGAGCCAAAGAGGATGCCCTGTGCAAAAAGCCTTAACAAAGGCACATCAAAATATACCGGTATGGCGGTATTGTCTCAAATATAAACCGCTTTTTTAAAATATACCGGTATTAACTATAATACCAGTATACCGCCCAGCCCTGGTTTGTAGTAATAAATATAATTAGAACATCCGAGCATCATGTTTGTGTTCAATTACAGTAAGGGCCTGATTTATTAAAGGTTTGCATGTACTACAACATGTGCAAACCTGCTAGCACACACAAAGATGATCTACTAAATGTGTCCAAAGTGGATTGTGTCTCTTAAGTGAGCAGAATAAGGGGTGCAATCAAGTTTGTGTCTCTGTTTTCAAAATATATGCTGATCATCAAAACGTCCACAATGCTGAGAGGAAAAGATGCAAATGTCATTATTTAGCACGCGCAATGTGATTTATCAACACTCATCACCGTTTTGCAAGCATTATTTGGCGTTTTGTTAAGCACGTGTCGGAATGATGTGCAAACTGACAGTTCCACACACGACTGCAGGATCGATGGACAGACAAGAATCATCTCTCCTATGTGTGTGTCAACATTTTAGACGGTCAGAAATAAAATAAGTATTTTTTAATGACGTTTGTTTTTTCACATAGAATATATGTATTACTAAAATACTTCTCTCTCTCTCTCTATATATATATATATATATATATATATATATATATATATATATATATATATATATATATATATATATATATATATATATATATATATATATATATATATATAAGGAAAATCTTTAAGTATGCATTTTTTTGCGTCGTGAGTGAAAAAGTGCATGCAGCCTCTCACCAACGAGCACCTTCAGCTGTAAAAAAATTTTTTAAAAAATTAAGTGGTGTCTTTTAGTGTCGCACACTAAAAAATGCTGGGTTATTTTGATAACCCAATTTATGAGTTGCGAGTGTTGGGTTACATTTTGGAGTTATTTTTATGAAGAGCAATCCATTTTGGGGTTATTAGGGTGTTATTTTAACTCAATTTCTGGGTTTTCAAAACTATGAACGATTTTTGGGTTGTTTTTCAATGAGTAACGCATTTTTGGGTAAAAGGCTTTTTTTTTTAAATAAAAAAGTACTTTTTTCCTGAAGGGAATTTTATTAATGATTAATGTCATTAACATTATTTACAATCACACATCTTATGTACATGAAAATATTTGAGCACGCTGTATAGAACTACTATGACCATACACGGCAATTCTTGTAAAAAAATGTCACTCATATCTTGCTTTTGTGTACCGTATTTTTCGGACTATAAGTCAGTTTTTTTCATAGTTTGGCCGGGGGTGCGACTTATACTCAGGAGCGACTTATGTGTGAAATTATTAACACATTACCGTAAAATATCAAATAATATTATTTAGCTCATTCACGTAAGAGACTAGACGTATAAGATTTCATGGGATTTAGCGATTAGGAGTGAGAGATTGTTTGGTAAATGTATAATGTACACTTATTCAGCCTGTTGTTCACTATTATTTATTTATTTTAAATTGCCTTTCAAATGTCTATTCTTGGTGTTGGGTTTTATCAAATAAATTTCCCCAAAAAATGCGATTTATACTCCAGTGCGACTTACTGTATATATGTTTTATTTCCTTCTTTATGATGCATTTTCGGCCGGTGCGACTTATACTCCGGAGCGACTTATACTTATGTATAAAATACGGTATATTTTAATGGAATACACATAATTTTGATCAGTAGTTGGAAAGGAGTAGGACAAACCAGCAGTAAAATGTATAATTTGTAACCAACTATTGGGTCAAGGAGCACTAAATTGCACAACCCAATAGTTGGGTTTGGAATAACCCAACATTGTAGTGAGCATAACTCAGCTTTTGTGTTAAATAATTCAACCCAATAGTTTGGCTGGGAATAACCCAACATTAAAGTTATCATAACTCAACTTTTTGGTGAAATAATTCAACTCAAAAGTTGGGTTGAAAAAATGAACTCAAAATGTTGAGTTAAAAAAACTCAAATAAGTTGTTCGTCCTTTTCTGAACCAGCAGTTGGGTTAAAATTGGGTTATTTTTTAACCCAACATTTTTTAGTGTGCAGGACTGTTTTTAAAATACCCATAAAATGTGGCACGTGTCTGCTGCTAGTTTGAAAACATGATAACAATGAATGTGAGAATGTCACCGTGGTGATAGCACACGCAAAATCCACTTTTCAATTGTACACGCAGTCATAGTATACACGCCCACTAATAGTACATGCTATTTTATAGATTGCACACGCTGTTTAGTATCTGGTGTTTGATCTCAGTAAATTAGGCTCTAAGTGCGTTCATCCTAAACATTCCTGCCACTTCATTTTACACACTATGGCATTTTAAGTCTTAGTTTTTTGGACATATTCCACAATAATATCGTACTGTGGCCTTGATATCATTACATCCCTGGCGTGCACACATCCATGTATTGACGTCCCCTTTTCTCCCAAAACTGCATCGATCGATATAAACACTAAGTGTGAGTAAAAGTGGTCATGACTGCCTGGCTCCCGAGTGTGAGTCATGCCTTTTTCTCACTTAGATTGATTTCTGAAATAATAAAAGCGCTCCGGCCTCTCGCAGGATCTATTCTGGATCCGAGGGAATAAAATGTAATACAATCCCATGCCAGCACAGAAAGTTAGGAGCAATGTTCTGACATCCGACAGACGTACAGTACAAGAGTCCAAACATGTTAAAAAAAGGTTTTCCATGGCAAATTTTTATGTGCAAGCTGGATCAACTTTGCTTCAGATTCAGTTTCTGACCCTATGTACACATATTTGGGAAATCCAATTAGACTTGACGGATAGATTGAACCATTGTTAGCAATAAAGATGTTATCAAAATTTGCAAAATGCATAATAAATAAATATTCTCACCACTTACACATCATAAAAAAAATACTCGGCATGTAACTCAATAAACAGGTGGTGGCATACTGATGTAAACAAATAAAACTCCTTGAAAGAGATAATGATATTTATAGAAGGAGGGCTAGGAATTACTTCTTTCTCAAGTATTTTAGGGCCATTCTTGTTACGGTACCGTGGCGTGTTGATGCCAGGGGTCGTCTTTCCAAAATGCGGAGGAACGTAAGGAAGCATCTTGCAGGTAAGAAGAATGATTTATCCTTCGTAAACGTGTGTGGAGGGAGGTGTGGCCAGCGCGCTTTCAGGAGCAAAGGTCACCGCCTCTGTCTATGGTGCTGAGGACGAGCACCATCGGATAGGGGCTGGGCATGTGCTGACGGCGAGACACAGCTGGCAGGTGATTAGATTTTACAGGTGGTACGTGTTAATCTAATCATCTTGTTGTCTTTAACAGTAAGCGGCCGAGAGCAGGAGGGAGAGAAGATACGGACGTGACTGAAAAGTCACGTTCTGCTGGAGAAAGACTTTGACAAAATTCTATGGACATTAAAACATTGTTAAAAACTCCAAGCTTGGCTCCTGTGCCGTGTATAATAGTGGAACGGATAGGAAGTGACCTCCACAACGGGCAAACTACAAAATACACAAAACAAGCGTGCCTATAGCATGGGAAAGCTAACGGAGTAGCTAGCAAGAAAAGCTAAGCACATGAACCTTAGCTCAGGAATAGAAAATAGAAAAGGTCGTCGTAACTTGTTGCATAGAAGCAAGCAAAAACACCAGGCCGAGTGGGGCCAGAGGATGGACTGGCCCCACTCGGCCGATTCGTGCCCGCGAACAGGTGAGCGTCCCGAACACTAATCAGAGGCAGGTGAAAATAATCAGCACCCATGACTTCCAGGAAACACAAAACAGAGGTGCTGAAACCGAACTTAAACAACAAGTGAATCAAAAACGTAAATAAACTATGATCCAGGCATCATCACAATTCCACCAGATCAATGCCATTTGCTTGTCGTACATTTCTGTAGTTTTTTTTCAACTCTCAACTTGATAATACACATATTGAATCACAGTATTTTGAATTTGAATAAGCCCATCTCAAGCAAAATTTTTGTACAAGTTCTTATGACTCCTTTGCAATTGACACAGTCTTTTTGACAAGGAAAAGAGGTTCGGGGGAGCCTGGCTGCCCTGATGGAACCATTGCTGCGGGGTACGTGAAAGATTCCTGGAATAATTGGAGACTCATGTGCCTCTCAGTCCTTTCCATCGAGGATGTGGAAGACATCTACCTATTTGGAACAGTGATCGCAGGGCACCTGCTGATTGGGCTGGGCATTGCTCTGCTGTATCGTCAAATTCGGAAGACGATGGCAGCCACTCAAGGGGCCCAAAGGCTGTTCAACGCAATGGAAGGATTGGGTCGGGCTGTTGGAACACAGACTGGAGCGATTTCTGAGTTGAATCGCAAAATGGATATCATCTTGGAGAAGTTTACCGAGAAAGAATAATTAAATTGGAATTGAGAGAGCCAGCACGGACACAGAGCAGGAATGTCATTGTTTTGACTGCCCGAAGAAAAACAACGTCTTAATCTACGATCTGACTCCCTCGAATGGCCTTGATGCTATCAGGAACAGGCTGTTCTGAAGAACTCCCCCGAAGACTCCTCAAAGAAGGACGCTTCTGACCTTCCTTTTTTTCAAAAAGCACCTGGTGTCGAACTTTTGAGATCGGCCCCAGTCCACAAAGACATTTCAACATCTCACCCAAGTTAATTGGGCATACATGCACGCACACGCCCCTCCCCAAATCAACGCCTTCACCACTGCTTAATTCCTCCGGGGTTGTGGGGGCTGAGTAGCACTTTATAGGGGCAGCCGGCCTCCAGGGTCCCAACTCCCACCTCCTCTGTTGCGAGTTGTTGCGATTACATGTATCATGTTTATGTGTGCCATGCTATGTGAGGTTTTTTCCTCGGACTCAGTCTGGACCCCTCCTGAGGGTCCAGCCTTAGACTGATATTTTTTTTTACCCTTCCCCCTTTCCCAATGTCACCTTTTTCCCACCTTTTAAAGGAGCGCTATAAGTGGCTGTTCCGTTGGCGGTCCCGTCTTGTCCCCCTGTAACGTATGTCTGCTCTTGGTGGGATTGTGCCGAAAATGTAATTTCAGTTCTTATGTGTCTTGTACATGTTAAGAATGGACAACAATAAAGCTGCTGTCTGTCTGTAACAACAAAGTAAAACAACAAAGTTAGTTGGGTTGAGTTTTTTCTTGCCTTGATGTGGGATCTGAGCGATCTGTTGTTGTGGCTTGTGCAGCCCTTTGAGACATTTGTGATTAAGGACTATATAAGTAAACGTTGACTGATTTTTAGTATAACATTTACAAATACATGAACTGTAGCCACATATTGTATAGCATGTATGCTAATAGTATGTTGAGACTAACCATATTACAGTTATTCAACTAAAATGTTATTAATTTTAAAAAAATAAATGAGAGACAATACTTTTGGCCTTCGCATGGCGTGCAGAGGATCTGCTGCTCTGGGTAAAATGTTACAGCAAGTTCGAGTCGGCACTTCCACGGTGTCGCAAAATTGGTCATAGGTGAATTGTGGAAAACATGTCATTCTTACATTGGTCTGATGTCGTGTTGTCCCGATGCCAATTTTTTGGTACAGGTACCAAAATTAATTTGATACTTTTCGGTACTTTTCTAAATAAAGGGGACCACAAAAAAATTCATTATTGGCTTTATTTTAACAAAAAATCTTAGGGTACATTAAACATATGTTTCCTATTGCAAGTTTGTCCTTAAATAAAATAGTGAACATACAAGACAACTTGTCTTTTATTAGTAAGTAAGCAAACAAAGGCTCTTAATTTAGCAGTAACATATTGTGTCATTTATCATTCTACTATTTTGTCAACATATTAAGGACAAGTGGTAGAAAATGAATTATTAATCTACTTGTTCATTTACTGTTAATATCTGCTTACTTTCTCTTTTGACATGTTCTATCTACACTTCTGTTAAAATGTAATAATCACTTATTCTTCTGTTGTTTGATACTTTACATTAGTTTTGAATGATACCACAAATTTGGGTATCAATCCGATACCAAGTCGATACAGGAACATACATTGGTCATATTCAAAGTCCTCGTGTGTCCAGGGACATATGTCCTGACTTTATAAACATAATACACATTTTTTTAAAACGAAAGAAGATGTGATGCCAAAAAATATCAACGTAATCGTAGTAGTATCGACTAGATACACTACTGTACTTGGTATCATTACAGTGAATGTTAGGTGTAAATCCACCAATGCCGGCACTTTTCAGAGTAGTATAGTACAGAACATGATTAATTAGTATTGCGGTACTATACTAATACCGGTATACCGTACAACCTGATGTTTACTTTATGAAATGCTTCGGTGGCAAAATGCAGATCTGTATCAAATGAAATGTGGGTGGATGTGAAAACCACAAGCTGAGCAGTGTTTAGAGTGACACAAGTCTGCATGCTCATAAAATCTGAGCTTTGCGCACATAGGCCTGGCTGATGTCCGCTATGGGTACACGCGTACCTCTGAAGACTTACCGGTAGTTACGCGTATGTTCCGGTTGGGCCTTAAAGGGGAATTGCACTTTTTGGGGAATTTGTCTATCATTTCCAATCCCTATGTGAGACAAGAACACATTTGTCTCTCTTTTTTGTGCGTTCTACTGTGTAAAATACGACTCATACTAGACGGTTAACAATGTTGCTAATGAGGTTTATCTATTCCGCCTATAAAACCCTCTAAAATCATTCAAAATCCACCAAAAATACTCCATTTAATATGCCTTGACCTGCATATTAACCAAATATTAGCGATATTGTTATTGTAAGCGCGAACACAGAGGAAATATTTTTAGTAACACATCGCTTTGATCACGGAGATAATTTAGCTACTGCAGCTCTTGAGCTACTGAGCTGCTGCTACGTCGCCTCTTAGTTGGTAAAAGTGTGTGCTAGAATTATGCCTTGCACTTGTAAAGTAGAAGGTTGTGGCCTTAAGCCAAGAAGTTGGTCAATTTTGAAATTCAAAAGAAGAAGACATCGCTAGGAAGACGTGACAAGATGCTTGTTTGCTCCCAGCATTTTTTACCTTTGAAGTGAGGATTATACTGGATTCATCATCTAAACGGGAAATACAAGTCTTGTGCTAAAATATATAAACATCCCATAAAACTTGCTCATCCTCCATATGTTCAGGCTCAAAAACATAAGGCTCTGGATCATCATTTGTCCCAAAGTAGTCTCAGTTGGCTCTCATGTACCGGTAATCTGCTATGTTTAGTACGAGTTGTTGATGTTGATGAAGTAAAATAGAAAACTTTGTCATGCATCTGTGAATGCGCCCCAAAAAATAAAAGTTCCGGCAATGATTAAAATTACTAAAATACGTAAATATTGTTATTATGAACATGCCTATGACTACATTAAATATATACTTACAGCAAGTATACAAAAGGTTGATTTTGGATGTTTTTTTAGAGGGCTTTATAGACGGATTAGATAGAGTCCCCATTACCTTGCATTGTTAGCTGACTCTTGCTAGTGCTTATTTACCATTTAGAATGCCTACAAAAGAGAAATACTAACTATTTGTTCTTGTCTTACATAGGGATTGTAAATGATAGGCAAAATTTCGAAAAAGTCAAGTTCCCCTTTAAGTGAAACTCAAGGGACACCATTTGAGTATGAATTTTAACTAAAATGGTTTCTTAAGAAGATAAACTTACAGAATAGTTGGGATTTTGATTAATACATTTGTCAAAAAAATTAATCTCTGAAAGATTAAAACTATCATATTTTATTGTAAAACTGCTAGCTTTACGGTGTCCAAGGTAATTTAGATTTATCTTTTAAAAATTGTATTTAGTTAGTATTTACTAAGACGAATGCACAAAAAAAATTGCTTTGTAAAAATATTATTTTTTATATATTTAATTTAATAAAAACCAATGCAACTATTCCAAACTTATAAATAGTCATGTGTTAATGATATTCTGCGTCAGGGGTCCCCAAACTTTTTGATTTGGGAGCCGCATTGGGTTAACACAATTTGGCCGAGGGCCGGGCTGTATGTATGTATGCGCACACACACACACCTGTATATACTTAGTGCGCACTAATTTACTGAAAGAGCGCGCACTTGCATTTTAGACAATATGAATTGCCTGAGCGACTAGGAGGCACCGAGAGTAACAAGCAGTAGAAAATGGAATAGAATGGACAGATTTTTTAAAATGATAATAATATCTTTTTACTTCCCGTGAGCCGTATTTTGGATGCTGGCGGGCCGGATCCGGCCGTAGTTTGGGGACCCCTGTTCTACATTTTTATGCATGTCTATTGTTCATTGTTACTTTTACAGTGACGATAAAGTTCTATTCTATCATATATTTTATTTCATGATTTAATGGATTGGCCCTTTATATCTTCTATCTCCATTGTTACTTATTCATCACAAAAAAAAAAGAAGATGAACCTGTGTCATAGCTCCAGAGACTCCTTGGAGAATTTTGACGCGTCTCACCTCCGTGAGTGTGAACATTTATGACGCCCTCCATCTGGGAAGCATCTCGCAGAGACCCCTGTTGACTCAGTGCGGAGACGGGAGAAAGTCCTGTCATGTTTTCACAGATGGCTCATAAATGGGCAATCGTGAAAGAAATGGGGCTAAAATATCATTTAGTAGGTCAGCAGTAAAAAGATGACCTGCAGGATGGAGAGATCGGGCGTACCATTAAAAAGGAGGTCAGGTTTGGATTTAGGGTATCAAAAAAATGAACAAACTAATCAGACTTGAGGGAGTGATCAAGTAAATGTTTATTTATAACCCAAAAACTGAGGACTCAGGTGGGACAGTCACTTGTTTATGATTAATTTACTACTCTTTCAGGGTCCTGGCTGAGCTGGCGTTGGGTGACATAGTAGAATGGTCAGCGTCCAGTCCCCCACAGGAGTCAGGACACATAACCACTACGCACATTTGTGTACTTAAGTCTGTGAAAAAACATACCTCTCTAAATGCATGTCAGCGTTATGTGGACACGCAGCCAGACTAAGCACACTTTGTAGAATGTATGTTCTCAGGAGTGTCTAGATGTTATCACCTTACATCTTGCCGTCTGCTGATGATGTAGAAAAAGTTTGAACGAGCCTGCTGGGGTCTCTCAGCCGGCTGAGTACATGACTAATAACGGTAGAAGAAGCAAAGAAAAGTGGGAGCAAAAGGGGGGGAAACATTACAAGAGATGGAGGAGTGAAGGGTGAAGATTAGGGATGCATACCGAGTACCGGTATTTTTTGGGAGCAGTTCAGAGTTAAGTCGGTCCATGAGGGCCGTGAAGATTCAGGACTAAGGACACTGCTATCGGTATTTTTTTGTTCCGGCTGACCGACATAATTAGGACACGCTGCTACACATTAGAATCAGCTTTGAATAACGACAAATAAGGAAGCAACACCACACAAAAATTTGAATCGCAACAATATTGCTTCGTCAAAAGCTCCTTTAAAGTCTCACACGATGTGTCAGTTTGACGTGAACGCACTTTACTCACCGCCGCGTTTTATCAACCGTCCTCCTAGCGATCCATTAATCCTGTCAGGAAGTGTTGGTGACGAGCTCCAAGATGCAGAGATGGCAGGCTTGTTGCAGGAAAACATGACTTTTAATGTCCAAAGAAAATGCAGGAAAACAGGAATCAGCAACCAGGAACCAGGCAAACTGGAGACAGCAAACAGGAACCAGCAAACAGGAAACAAGATACGAGGAACCAGCAGACAGCAAACCGCAAACAGCTAACAATCCTCAAGCACTGACTGGAGGGTGAGGCAGGTATAAATAGTAGCCTGATTGGCAATTGCCACCAGGTGTACCTGGCTGCCAATCAGGGACAGGTGAGGGAAACGAGTGCTCAGGGAGACGTGCAGGAACTGGAACCAAAATAAGAGCGCTGACAGGAAATAAAACACAAACATAACCAAACTGTCAGTGACAAGCCTGACAATCCACAGACCAATATTAATCTACTCAAAAAAAGTGAAAATTTAAGGTAATATGATCATCCATAAAGTTGCTTTGAAGAAAGATAGCATCCACTGTGACTGACAGGTTTCTTTTATTTTTATTTTATTTGTTTTAATTTATTTTATTTTAATTTGTTTTTGTCCTGTCCAGCTTCTCGACTGACAGGTTTCTGGTAGCCGTCTGACGTCACTCCAATGCGCTGCGTTTGCGTGGCATTGACACACATCTGGCTTAAATGTGTTTTAGTTAGATCTGTCCCTTGACCACAAACTGGACGATCAAGCATTTTATTTCTATACTACACACTACACACACACGCGCACATGTCGGTAGCGCAACACTCAATATGGCTTCTGGTCCGTCACTCAAATACGTCTGTGTGCAACATAAACACAAAAAAAATTCACATTGTTACAAAATGCACAGCCACATAACATGCTAATTGATTGTATTGATGTATATGATATATTTTAGCGTGCTGGAAGAGTTGGTGGTGCTGCAGGGAATTCTGGGAATTTGTTCTGTTGTGGTGCAAATATTCTCCCGAAATGTGTTTGTCATTGTTGTTTAGTGTGGTTTCACTATAAGGCACAGGTTTATGACAGTGTTGTCGTTGTTTATACGGCTACCCTCAGTGTGATATGTATGCCCTTCATTCACTTGTATATTCAAAATTAACATGATCAATAAAATTGGCTACGCTCATACAAAGTGACAGCTTACCTCGACATCTTCAACTTAAGACCATTATCAACCCTTCCAATGCTAAAATATATTTGATATGATATATCATGTAAAAGGTATGTGCTTTGCACATGCATGCCATAAATAAATGTTTTATCCAGCCGAGTATAATTGTAATGAATAGAATCAGAGTGACGGATCTGTGTGGTCTTTACAAGAAGATGACATAACTGCATTTCACCTTACATTGCACACATAGTTGACTTCTTTCAGATTTAAAAAAACAGGTGTTGGTAAAAAGACTTCCATGCTCTGAGATGTTACAGTACATCATGTTGGAGGTGTTATGGTTGTGGTTTATTTTGCGCTAATATAAATATTCATTAAAATAAATTTTTTCTCTTCTTTATTTCCACAAATTACATTTAAAACGATAAAAGTACCGCTAAATACCGGTATTGATAAGGAATTTCGCAAAGGGTATCGTACCGAAATTTTTTTTACGATATACAGCCCTGCTGAAGATAAAAACACAGAACTAACTTAAGCAATGGCAAAGAAAAAACTTTACCATGCATGCAAAAGTGCTTTATACTTGATTACATTGGAGTATTATAACTGACATCAAAGACATGTGCAGCAAGGTAATTGTAACCCGAACTTCGGAAGATGTGTTTTCATGTGCTACAATTCGAATGACTATTGGCATACATTTTGATCCGAACGTGTGTGATCGGGTCAGAATATTCAAATGGCATGTTTACGTAAAGCATTTTTTATTCCGGTTAGGCTTTTAATCCGATTAAATGTGTCCATGTGCACAGAGCTATTGTTACATTATGTAAATAATGTAAATAACTGATGTGTTATTTAGGGCTGCAATGATTAATCAGCCCTGCGATGAGGTGGCGACTTGTCCAGGGTGTACCCCGCCTTCTGCCCGATTGTAGCTGAGATAGGCTCCAGCGCCCCCCGCGACCCCGAAGGGAATAAGCGGTAGAAAATGGATGGATGGATGATTAATCAATTTAGACAAAAAAAAAAGCATTGATTTATATTCTGTGGCTTGGATTAATCATAACATTAAATAATAATTATAATTAAATTAGGAACTTTCAAGGGGTCCTAAGATTAATTTTATCTTTTCTGATTTATAAAAGGTATTACTGTGGAGGGGGGCGTGGCCTGGGGACCTGACGCAGAACGGGGTGTGCCAGGACCGGCCTCGAAGACAGCGACAGGTGAGTAGATGGCCCAGGTGGGCCTTGTTATCTAATCACCTGTCGCCTTTATTAGCAGCAGCCGGAGCGAGACACGTGGTTGGAGTTGGAGTGGGAGCCAGAGAAAGAGAGAGACACGACCAAAGAAAAAATTAATTTTGCTGGAAAGCAAAAGGCTCTCACCATTCATGCAAATAAAACAGTGTTATACCCTGCAATCCGGGCTCTCATGGCAGTGTGTGGTGGTCCGAGGAACCCACTAGAGGGCGACCTCTACAATTGTTGGATAGTCATCTTAAACAATGCCCAAGCATCGAATCATGAGGTTCATGCATTTTGGCATGAGTTTGCGCACAGTTTTGGACATTAAGTAAAGCTCTCAGCCAGAGGGACACAAAAAAGGTAGGCAAAGTTAGATGTTCATCTAATCTTGGCATGCGATAACAATAAATGCTGCTAAAAGATGAGCCGAGGGTGAAAGTGTACCTAATGTTGTGACCGGATGAATCTATATAATGTTTATGAAGTTTATTTTCGACAGTGTCTACAAAAATTGCAGTGACGACTTCAAGATACTGTATATATTCAAAGAGTGTACATTTTCAATAGATAGATTATGACAATTTAGGAGAGGTTTGGGGCGTGGTTTCATTTGCAGTCTGGGCACGCCTCCAGAATCGAAAATCTTGCAGACACACTCAAAAAATGGGCTATAAAAGTGACTGTGTAGCAAAAATGTACACTAAAGCATATCCAATTCATATTATCCAGACCACAAGAAAGTGGTTAAAATGTAGATTAAAATCATCATAGATGCCCTTTGAATTGAATATGCGGACATAGTTTCGGTACAGCTGCTGCAATAGCGCTCACATGTGGCGATTATCAGTAGAACGTTTTTTTTCATTGTATTATTGTACAATTGTTAAAAGTGCAATTTCAATGGAGATAAAAAAAAGAATGAAGGTTATGGCAAGTAGGAACAATTACTAAATTTAGGCTATAAACATTTGACAACCAAACAATTACACAAGGTGACTCTGTAAAGAATCTGGGTATTATCTTCGACCCAACTCTCCCATTTGAGTCACACTTTAAGAGTGTTACTAAAACAGCCTTCTTTCATCTCCGTAATATCGCTAAAATGTGTTCCATTTTGTCCACCAGCGACGCTGAGATCATTATTCATGCGTTCGTTACGTCTCGTCTCGATCACTGTAACATATTATCTGCAGGTCTCCCTATGTCTAGCATTAAAAGATTACAGTTGGTACAAAATGCTGCTGCTAGACTTTTGACAAGAACAAGAAAGTTTGATCATATTACGCCTATACTGTATATACCTTTATATACATATATACCTATACTGGCTCACCTGCACTGGCTTCTTGTGCACTTAAGATGCGACTTTAAGGTTTTACTACTTACGTATAAAATACTAAAGGGTCTAGCTCCATCCTATCTTGCTGATTGTACTGTATCATATGTCCCGGAAAGAAACCTTTGTTTTATAAACTCCGGCTTATTAGTGATTCCCAGAGCCCAAAAAAAGTCTGCGGGCTATAGAGCGTTTTCTATTCGGGCTCCAGTACTCTGGAATGCCCTCCCGGTAACAGTTAGAGATGCTACCTCAGTAGAAGCATTTAAGTCCCATCTTAAAACTCATTTGTATACTCTAGCCTTTAAATAGACCCCCTATAACAGGGGTGTCCAAAGTGCGGCCCGGGGGCCATTTGTGGCCCGCAGGTAATTTTTTTAACGGCCCCACAGCACATTTTAAAAATACGATTGAAAAAAATGAAAAACATGATAAGTGGTATAAAAGAGCAAACAGGTGAAATGTAACAAGAAAATGTCGCAATGTTTACTCTAATAACACAAAGCAAGTTTCTTTCTTTAAAAAATAATAATGCATCAAAATCAATGTTATTATGAATTATTGACCTATTCAAGGCTCCAATTCGATCACATTTGGGGAAAATGTTGCATATTTTGTTTTTTCCATATAAAAAACTGGGGCCGTACTTATCAAGCTTCTTAGAATTACTCCTAAGAAGTCTGCTAAGAGTTGACTTAAGAGTAAATAAATTATTCGCTGAAAGCTGCACTTAAAAGTTAGTTATCAAGCGTCTTACTCACACTTTCAGCGAAGTGTAGGACTGAATCTTAAGTGTCACACTCAGAGCTGAATTACGACATTACTATGTGCCGTAAACGGAATTTTAGGTGACGTCATTTCTGTGTCCATAGAAATGACCAATCACGGAAGGGAATCCGTTGTCTAAGAATAAAGAAATATCTTGGAAATATTTAAGTGGACAATGGGAGTGTATATTTTGACAATAAACTACAAAATAATACAAAACAAACTAGTCCCCGCCGGCACTCACGCTACCGCTCCCTCTCTTCTATCGCCCACACACTCACTGACGTCACTCACCTCACGGCCACACACACACATACGCTACTGTCATAACATTTTCTTTCCAATTCATTAATTCTGCAACTCATTTGAAACTGGTGTGGGTGGCTCTATATATACTAGCCCACTGCAGCCACATGCAGAAATCAACAAGGAATCGAAAAGTATTAAAACTGTGACAAAAATAATATCCGCTCTGTCTAAACGATACCGTTTGATCAGCTGCTCGTCATCAAAAAAAAAAAAACATTGTTCCGTTCCCTGAACGTTCGCGCACGTCTCTCTCGCCTCAGTGCCATCCCCTGCTGGCAACTCCTAACCACTTAAGACACCTCTGAAGGTCTCTTAAATATCGTGGAGAGTAGGAGTGATTCTTAGACTTAAGAACGTTGATAAAAAGCTTTTATTCTTAAGTTTGAGAGTAGGACTAAATTTCGCAAATTCTCAGGACTTAAGTGTAAAATGGCACTCTAAGAAGCTTGATAAGTACGGCCCCTGAGCTGTTTTTTTTAAAGGGCCTAAAACGAACAAACGAAAAACATAAACAACAATAAAACGTATAATTGACGGATAAATCTGGAGTTGATCTCGAGATTATTGTGTTAAAAGTAAACAGTAAAAAAAAAATAATAATTAATTTTTTAACACTATAATTATTTGGATCCCCAATAATTTTAGTGTGATTTGTTTTTAAGTGTCATTGCTCAAAAAATAATAATGAATTAAAATCAATGTTGTTATGAGTTATTGACCTTTTTAAGGCTCCAATTATTATATAATCTCATATATTCCACTTAAAAATTTTATTGTGTGAAAATATTGCATATTTTGTATTTTTTCCATAAAAAAACAGGGTTTTCTTTGACAACAAGAGCATACAACTTAAATCTTTAAAACCGTTATATTGACAGATAGACCTAATGTTGATCTAGAGATTTAAAACTTGAATAATAACACAAATAATAATAATGAATAATGACACCATTTTTTATATTTTTTTTACCAAAACCCTTTGGGGTCCCCGGGATCAAGCCTGAGTGGAGGCCTAAATGTATATTTTTTATGCATATATTGTATTGGTTTTTAAAATAAAAAATAATTTAATAATGGCCCCCGCTTGCTTTGATTTTTCAGAATGCGGCCCTCAGTGGAAAAAGTTTGGACACCCCTGCCCTATAAGATCAGTTGATCTGCCGTCTCTTTTTCTGCTCTGTCCCCCTTTCCTGCGTGAAGAGTTTATTAAGTGACCACAGATGGCGCGCTAGCTGTTCAAAGTCAGGACCCGGGATGGACCACTCATCTGTACATCAGTTGGGGACTTCTCTGCGCTGCTGACTTGTCCCCACTCAAGATGATCCCCTGCTGGCCCCACTATGGACTGAACTCTCACACTATTAACTAGATCCACTCGACGTCCATTGCACCGGTCGCCCAGGGGTGGGGGTCCCCACATCTGCGGTCCTCTCCAAGGTTTCTCATTGTATCCCATTGATTGATTGATTGAAAGTGTTTTATCCGATTACTCGATTAGTGGAACAAACTAACTGATAGATTACTGGATTACTAAATAATTGATAGCTGAAGGCCTTTTGATGATTCATGTATGCAGTGACACCAACCTACTGTATACCGTACAAATACCGCAAATTTAAATTTTGAGTGTAGAAGTGTGTGTGATCATAGGTGGATTAATGACCGGGCCTACCGGGCCCAGGCCCAGGGGGCCAGAGGCCCCAAGGGGCCAGGCCAACTTGGCCCCGCGGCCGCGACCCAAGCAAAACTACTTTTGCAAAAATAATACTCTTAAGCCCCAAGGGGCCAGGCCAACTTGGCCCCGCGGCCATGATCCATAGAGGGTAAGAGGCCCCAAGGGGCCAGGTCAACTTGGCCCCGCGGCCGCGACCCACAGAGGGCCAGAGGCCCCAAGGGGCCAGGCCAACATGGCCCCGCGGCCATGATCCATAGACGGTCAGAGGCCCCAAGGGGCCAGGCCAACTTGGCCCAGCGGCCACGATCCATAGAGGGTCAGAGGCCCCAGGGGGCCAGGTCAACTTGGCCCCGCGGCCACGATCCATAGACGGTCAGAGGCCCCAAGGGGCCAGGCCAACTTGGCCCCGCGGCCACGACCCACAGAAGGCCAGAGGCCCCAAAGGGCCAGGCCAACTTGGCCCCGCGGCCGCGAGCCACAGAAGGCCAGAGGCCCCAAGGGGCCAGGTCAACTTGGCCCCGCGGCCACGATCCATAGAGGGTAAGAGGCCCCAAGGGGCCAGGTCAACTTGGCCCCGCGGCCGCGACCCACAGAGGGCCTGAGGTCCTAAGGGGTCAGGCCAACTTGGCCCCGCGGCCATGATCCATAGAGGGCCAGAGGCCCCGAGGGGTCAGGCCAACTTGGCCCCGATCCATAGAGGGTCAGAGGCCCCAAGGGGCCAGGCCAACTTGGCCCCGCGGCCACGACCCACAGAGGCCCCAAGGGGCCAGGCAAAATTGGCCCCGCGGCCATGATCCACAGAGGGCCAGAGGCTCTCAATCATTATTATCAAAGCTAATTCTCAAATTGGATGGATCACACAACCTCACTCACATATTCTTTATCAATTATTAAAGGTTGTTTCTGAATTTTGATCACAGAACTTAATGCAAATATTCTTGATTGATTGACAAAGCTCATTCTCAAATTTTGATTACACAACCTTACTCTGACAAATTATCATTATCAAAAAGCTCTATCTCGAATTTGGATCACAGAATCTCACTCAAGTATTCTTAGCTGTGCCCCTCCCCCATCAAGTCTTTCATAAACCGGTCTGTTCTTTTAGAATCTCCTCATTTGGTATTTTGAACTCGTGAGAGACTGCTCAAAATTTGGTTTCCTTTCCCTCAGTTCAGACTCAGAGATAATTTGAAATCATTCAACAAGAAGTTTAACGCGCGCACACACACACACACACACACACACTTGAGTTGAGCATTACTTGGAAATTCTTATATTTTCCATTTTGCTGTTATTATCAGCATCTTCCCATTTTGTCCTTTTCTTTCGAGAAAGTTTACAGTCTGACATTTGTCACTGCTGTCAGTTAATAACTTTTTGGTCTTTGACCCATTTTGTCATTTTCTCGATTCGATCGTCACTGACCACTCTCTCCTGTCTGGCAGACATCGTTGCTGCCATCATAGCTAGCAAGCTGCCTGCAGCGGGTCATCCCTATGTTCCCCGTCCCTATGTTACCCGGGTCCTATGTTCCCCTCTACCGGGGAACTAAGGACCCTTTTTAAAAAAAAGGGTTCTATGTTCCCCGCTGCGGGGAACGTACAACACTTTTTCCAGAAAAGGGTTCTATGTTCCCCGCTGCTTCCAATGCGCGACTAAGTAAGACGCACGCAGACACGCATGACAGAGACGCGTTTAAGTTGTCGAAGGAAGGAAGTTCGCGTTTGAGTTGCTCTATCTGCTGCCGCACGCCCTGTGACAGGTTAGGTTTAGGGATGGTTTTGGTCAGGGCACAATTTCGCCAAAAAAGTGCTCCACAACGCCCTGTGACAGGTTAGGTTTAGGGATAGTTTTGGTCAGGGCACAATTTCGCCAAAAAAAAGTGCTCCACAACGCCCTGTGACAGGTTAGGTTTAGGGATGGTTTTGGTCAGGGCACAATTTCGCAATTTCGCCAGATACAATGCAGGGAACATAGGACCCTTTTTTAGAAAAAGGGTCCTAAGTTCCCCGGTCGCATACAAAGACCCAGGAACAACCGGGGAACATAGGACCCGGGGAACATAGGACCCGGGGAACATAGGCACGCTCCCGCCTGCAGATAGCAACATTTTGGTGTCCTTTGGGAAAATATTTAGAAAGAAGACAAAAGTACACACAGTTGTACAACTATTATCTTTATGATCTTTTTTTTGTTAGTTTCTCTGTTACTGTGTGTGGCCAATTAAGCGACTTTTGGCCATACCTGGCTGGTGACATTTAGCGACTTTCTGGTTGATGTTAAGATTAATAATAGCAACAGTTCTCTTCATCTTAATGCAATTTATTGTGTCTGTCTCTCCACATTTTGCCATTAGGTACTTTGAGCTCTTGTTGGTCAGTCACTCTAAGGTACATTGTTGCTGCCATCATAGCTAGCAAGCTGCCTGCAGATAGCGACATTTTGGTGTCCTTTGAGAAATATTAAGAAAGAAGACAAAAGTACAAGACATTGTACGATTACTATCTTTTTAAAATTATTTGTTTCACTGTGTGATTGACCGACTTTGCCGCTAGATTTCGCGTCTTTTGGCCATACCTGGCTAGCGACTAAAAACATCATTTAGCGACTTTTTGGTTGTGAAGATAAGTGGTAAAAGCAGATCTTCCTGTTGGTCTTCCCACATTTTGCCATTTGGTACTTTGCACTCTTCTTGGTCACTCCAAGGCATTTGTCCCTGCCTTCAGCTAGTCACTTGGCTCTTTTGGAATATATTTCACTGTAATTGGCTCTCTCTCTCTCTTTCTCCTCAGTACAAATCAGCCTGTTCCCTTGCCATTCATCACTGACCACTCTGCTCTCCTGTCTGTCAGACATTATTGCTGCTTGCAGATAGCTTGGGGTCCTTAGAGAAAATATCAGAAGAGAAAAGTACACAATTATCTTAATTATCTTTTTTATTCAGTCAGTCCTTCAGTGAGTCCCAGTGTGTTGGCGATTAAGCAACGTTGGCATTCAATTAGCGACTTTTGGCCATACATGGCTGGCGACTCAAAAAACTAGAAAAAAAGTACAAAAAGTTGTACAATTAATATCTTTATTATCCTTAATTCCCCTGAATCCTAGAGTGTGTTGCAATTAAGCAACTTTGCTGCTAGGTTTAGCGACTCTTGTTTTGGGCATACCTGGCTAGCGACTACAAACATTATTCAGCAACTTTTTGGCTGTTAAGATTAACGTTAATAAATTAAATCCTAATACAATTTATTGTGTTGGTCTCGCCATCTTGCTATTAGGTACTTTGAATTCTTGTTGGTCTCTGCTAAGGTATCTGGCTGTTGTCTTTGCCTTCAGTTAGTCACTTGGCTCTGGAATATATTTAACTGTACTTGGCTCTCTCTTTCTCCTCAGTACAAATCAGTCTGTTCCCTTGCCATTTAGACATTTTCTTGATTGGATCATCACTGACCACTCTGCTCTCCTGCTGTCTATCAGACATTGTTGCTCCCATCATAGCTAGCAAGCTGCCTTGGTGTCCTTTGTGAAAATATTTAGATAGAAGACTAAAGTGCACAAAGGTGTACAATTATTATCTTTTCAAAATATTTGTTTCACTGTCAGTGTGATTGACCGACTTTGCCGCTAGATTTCGCGTCTTTTGGCCATACCTGGCTAGCGACTGAAAACATCATTTAGCAACTTTTTGGTTGTGAAGATAAGAGGTAAAAGCAGATCTGCCTGTTGGTCTTTCCACATTTTGCCATTTGGTACTTTGCACTCTTGTTGGTCACTCCAAGGCATTTGTCCCTGCCTTCAGCTAGTCACTTGGCTCTTTTGGAATATATTTCACTGTAATTGGCTCTCTCTCTCTTTCTCCTCAGTACAAATCAGTCTGTTCCCTTGCCATTTAGACATTTTCTTGATTCGATCATCACTGACCACTCTGCTCTCCTGCTGTCTATCAGACGAATCAGTTGATTCTCTGCTCTCAATTGTCTATGCTAGTAAGCTGTTATTCTCTGCTTTGGAGTGTTGATGCTGGGTTGCTAGTTTTCTAAATCACCTCACACACTTGAAGGAAGCAGCACCGATCATAAACACACAAACAAACTCACACACACACACACACACACACACACACACACACACACACACACACACACACACATAGTTGGTTTATCTGTTGTGATAGGCAAAGAGCCAATGTGCAAAGAAAGAAGGGAAATATGGATCATAAACGTTTAAGTGGAGGAGCTAGAAAAAAAATTCAGCAAGAAAAGAAAAAAAAGGAATCAGTTTTACTTGAGAGTGTTCCAAATATCTCCAGCTTCTTCAGTACAAAGACATCTGCTGAAAGCAATTCTATAAATGCTACTGCAAATTCAGCTAAGGTTAGCAATGCACCTGAGCTAGCATGTAGCTCCCAAGATCCTGAGACCACTACAAGTGTAGACACTGAACCAAATGCTTCTGATGCTTATGATTCAACCAATTCAGCAGTAGCCAGTTGCTCGGATGAATGTGAGGTCACTGCACCTCTGGACAGCATAGAAAATGAGCTGAATCTTTCTTCAACACCATCTACAGTGACAACTCTACCTAGTGATCCCGCTAAATGGGCTGAGACCCTCACTGAGTCAATGAAGGAAGTTCTTATTCAAAGAGGTGCAAAATCATTTCACAACCGTCACAGCCATTATCCAGCTTCTGTGAGGAACAGTGGGCTAGGAGGCAAAACCCGATGCCTAAACAATGAACATTTTACTTCACACTTGCCCAATGGACAACGAGTACAAAGAGAGTGGCTGATGTACTCTCCCTCTACTGGTAATGTTTACTGCTTTGCATGCAAACTGTTTTCCCCAAAAACGCATTCTTTTGTGACAGGCTATTGTGATTGGAAACACTCAGAAAGATTTGGTGAACATGAGCGAAGTGCTGAGCACATAACCTGCATGCAAGCAGTCTTGAACCGCGCCAAAGGTGCCACAGTTGATGCAGACCTGTTCAAACAGTTTCAGGCAGAGAGCAGCTATTGGAGGCAGGTGTTACAAAGAGTTGTTGCAGTCATTAAATTCCTTGCAGAAAGGGGCCTTGCATTTAGGGGTAAAAATGAATCGTTAGGGTCTCCTCTCAATGGGAACTACCTTGGTATTCTGGAGGTCCTGGCTGAATTTGATCCCTTTCTAAAGGATCACATCAGAAAGTTTGGGCAGATGGGTCGAGGTAATACCTCATATCTGTCCTCCACCATTTGTGAGGAATTCATTGAATTGATGGGTGCAAAAACCAAACAGGCTATAGCAGATGAACTGCAAGCAAGCAAATACTACTCTATCATTGTGGATTCAACCCCAGATTTATCTCATGTGGACCAATTGACATTCATATTCCGTTTTGTTAGCAAAGAGGGCAGTGTTGTTGAACGCTTTGTGGGTTTTGAGCCCATTACTAGCCATACAGGTGAAAGTTTGGCTAACTGTGTCATGTCTGTGTTGGAAAATCTAGGGTTAGAGCTGTCAAATTGCAGGGGGCAGGCTTATGATAATGCCAGCAACATGTCAGGGAGGTATAATGGGTTGCAGGCTCACTTAAAGAAAAGCAACCCATTAATACACTATATTCCATGTGCAGCTCACTCTTTGAATTTGGTGGGAGTCAACAGCATTGACAG
This sequence comes from Entelurus aequoreus, assembly GCF_033978785.1. Classification (NCBI taxonomy): domain Eukaryota; kingdom Metazoa; phylum Chordata; class Actinopteri; order Syngnathiformes; family Syngnathidae; genus Entelurus; species Entelurus aequoreus. Next base: position 23,556,959 of record NC_084752.1, on the reverse strand, counting down.
ATGTGGAAATGAAGTCTCTAAGTATTTTGACTTGATTCAGTCTATTTACAACTTCACAACTGCATCCACACACCGATGGGACAGGGTATTTGGCAATTCCAACATAGATCTCACACTTAAAGCTTTATCCAACACGCGTTGGAGTTGCCGTGCAGAATCTACCAAAGCACTGTGGCAGAACTACAGTAAAATAAAAGCAGCACTACAGGTTATTTCCACTGATGACACAGAGAAACGAGACACACGAACTGAAGCTGACAGTCTAGTGCGGAAGCTGGATTCACTTGAGATGGCCTTCATGGCAGGCTTTTGGGACACTGTTCTGTCCAGATTTCAGGCCACAAGTCTGCAACTTCAAAAAGCAGACATGGACCTTGGTACAGCAGTTAGATTGCTGGAATCTCTGCGCACCTTTGTTCTCTCCCAAAGAGATCTATTTGATCATTTTGAGCAGAAAGCCTTAAACATGTTGGGTGGCACCCCATCTTACAGGGCTGAACGGACGAGGAAACGTAAAAAGTTTGCTGATGAATCAGCATCCCCAGATGTTGTGCTTGAGGGAAGGCAACTGTTTCAAATAGAGACATTTATTGCCTCTATTGATCAACTGAGTTCAAGCCTTAATCACCGTCTGGAGGCCTACAAACATCTGAACAATTTGTTCAGTGTCCTTTTCTCTTTGGATACAGAGTCCAATGCTTCAGTCCTTCACAAGGCCAAGATTCTCACTGAATCATACCCATCTGACCTCAATGAAAGTCTTGGACAGGAGCTTATACAGTTCAAATCTTTTATACAGCTCAACAACACTGATGAGGAGAGGACCCCTTCAGGACTGCTCAAAACAATAATACATTTTGGACTACAGCCTACGTTTCCTAATACATACATTGCGCTACAGATTTTTCTCACTCTACCGGTCAGTAACTGTGAGGGAGAACGCTCATTCTCTCTTTTGTCAAGAGTAAAAAATGAGCTGCGCACAAGAATGACTCAGAAAAGATTAAATGCGTTATCTCTAATGGCAATTGAGAGTGAGCTGACAAGAGAGTTGGACTTCAATGATGTGGTGGATGATTTTGCAAAATTGAAAGCACGAAAGAAACCCCTTGCTTAAAGGTGCACTGTGTAAGATTTTTAGGTTATTTCCAGAATTCACCCATTCACTAATGTTAGGCTACCTGTTTTCATGAATACTTACCACCACCATAAAATTCTAAGTATCCATTATGACTTGGAGAATTGCACTTTTGCCATTTCTGGGAAGTGTCACCTGGATTGTGAAGATAGGATTGACTTTAGGCAGAAGCTTGGTGCTTTCTCTGGCAAACTGAACCTCAAGCTTCATTCTCTGCAGCTTTGCATTCTTGTGCAGACTTTCATCCACAAGGAACTTTTCAACTTCCCCACTATCGTGAAGGGGCCATCAAAAGATTTCAGTGTGTCCAGCATGTCTAGTCTCTTACTCTCCTTTCTTTGAGCCATCTCTTGTTTCTCATCTGCCCTACTCTCGAATTTTGCCTTCATGAATTTACTCCAGTTGAGTTCAACCTCCCTTTTTGCTTGTGCTGCTGCCTTGAAACCTCTGAAGCTCCTGGCTCTTCTGTAAAATTATTGACCTATTGACTGCGTTCAGTGTGCCCAACTTCTTCAGTTTGTAGTCCACCTTGCCACATTGTCTCTCCATCCCAATGTTGTGCACAGGGGTGCCATCAATGTTACTAGCCTGTTCACTGACAGGGTCCATTGGGAAGGTCTCCTCATCCATCCTCTGCCTGGCCAGGACAGTCTTCAGATGGGGCAGCATGAGATCTGTCAGCTGCTTCACTTCATCCAAGTATTCGGCAGCCACGTCTGACACTGAGTTCAGGACATGTCCAGTGCCTGTCCAGCCACTATAGCATTCTTGGAAATGGGCTATCTTGACCTGCATGCAGCCCTTGTACCATGAACTGGCCTACACCTTTCTTTGTGGTGCTCTCCGATGCATGTTATCATTTTACCTTTCTCCTTCTCCTCAAGCTTAACCACAAATAGATACAGACTTTGAGCCTCAATTTGCTGCACAGCTGCCGTTATGCCAATGTGTTTTCCTAAGATATTATTTTATTTTTAATGATAGAAGGGAGGAAAAGGGGGCAAAAATCATGTCCGATTTAGTTTTTTGGGTGGGTTGGGGGGTTTATTTCATGATAGCTACCAACTTCCAATACATAATATCTCTCAAATGACCCAATGCACCATCACTGAAGTGGGCGTAATCATTTTCAAAAATGTTTATTTTTAGGCCATTTATCCCCTCCCCCTGTGTCTGTGTGAAACCTGTGCTTGTCAGTGTCTGTGTGGTATACCTAATAGTGTGTGTGCAGTATGTGCACTCTTCTGTACAGTACAGTGTGCATGTCTGTTCACAGTATACAGTATTTCTTGCATAGTGCGTGCGTGTGTGTGCGCCCACACGCGCGGGGGGTTGAGGGGCCAAGACCATGTCAGGCCCAGGGGGCCAAAATTTCTTAATCCGCCCCTGTGTGTGATAATGTCACAGACTGCATGAAAATGTGTGACCAAGATTAGGAACATGTCCTAAACTCTACTGATGGACCACCTACTCACCACTGTCTTCTGCGTGAACTGCATACGGTCAACATTTGTCATTTCCATTAAGTGACTCCTTCCAATGCGCTGACCCCACGTTTCTTTGATATCTGATCTCCATCCACACAAAGTGCGTTGTGGTCTCCTGTGTTTGTCTATAAATAACACAGGTGGAAACATGTGGGCGAGCCATGTGTATGTCAGATGGTTCCACTTGTGCACGCCATCACTGAAAACAGATGTTGATGCGAAGTGTATCTTCGTATTAGGATGTACTACAATGACAGCAGTATAGCCATGCTAACCATATCAGAGTTTATTGTTGTATGGAACAAAAACATCAGTCAATGGGAACCATTCAGCCACCGTTCTTAAGAACGAGACCCACTTATGAAGTTTTTAAGGAGATTTTTGTATTCGCCAATGTTTTCTTAGCTGGGATTTGTTCATAGGTAAGAACAAAATCTACAAGTGCTACAGAGCACTCTTAGGGTGGCCTATTTGTTCTTAAGTGTGACAAGTTCCCTTACTTCTATTGTCTAATGTTGAATTAATATCATAGATAGATAGATAGATAGATAGATAGATAGATAGATAGATAGATAGATAGATAGATAGATAGATAGATAGATAGATAGATAGATAGATAGATAGATAGATAGATAGATAGATAGATAGATAGATAGATAGATAGATAGATAGATAGATAGATAGATAGATAGATAGATGGATGGATGGATGGATGGATGGATGGATGGATGGATGGATGGATGGATGGATGGATGGATGGATGGATGGATGGATGGATGGATGGATGGATGGATGGATGGATGGATGGATGGATGGATGGACACACACACACACATACACGCACGCACGCACACACACACTGCAAGATGGCAAGATGCCGCAGATCGTGCCCTGGGGAGGGAGAGCATATTTCACAACCATGTACGAAGTGATGAATATTTATTTGAAAGCTTTAAGCTACCTCAGCAGTCCCCCCTTTCTTAAACTTACCTTTTGACATTATGTATTTCCCCCGCGGGATAATACGAATTTCTCCTCTGTAATCTGTTTGTGTTTTCTCCGTGTGTCTGATGTTCGGCTTTTCCGCCGGAATTGTGCCCTTATATGGGGAATTAAGGGCGTTTACCTATGCAAATTACGGAATTAAGGGGGTTTAAATATTCATATTAGGGAAATAAGGGCGTGTTTGTATGCAAATTATGATAACTAACTATTTGGCATTCAGCAAATTAAGAACAGCAGGTGGGAACAATTTGGTCGTTTAAGAACACGTCATTAATTTGAATAGACTCCTCTTCGGAAATCACTTAGGAAGAAAGATAAGAGGAAAAGTTAGGAACGTATTGCTGAATGGGGCCCAATGTTCTTAGAAACACTCTTCTATTACCTATTGTTGTTTCAGCAGAAGTACCAAGAGGATTGCACCTGCAGGAGGAGTGAGCAAGACCTCTGTGTGCCAGGGTCATGACCTCAACTCCTTGCCAGAAGGATCTCTTTAAGACAACGCCAGCAGTGGACATCCCGTGCATGTGGGTGGTGTTTAAAGAAAAGTTATGTGTGAGTGCACCAAGGCCAGCAGATTTGCTGTTGATGAGCCAGACGTCCAGCCCATTACGGCCTCAAAGCCCGTAAGAAATTTACATCCCAAAGACAGTGTCCATTCTGATGGGCCTGTGCAGGTTTTACATACTTGAATTCCTCCCGAACAGTGGAAGACGTGTGAGAGCCAATTCAGCTTTAATTTGCCAGCGTTGAATAGCTCGGCAGAGGGAGATGTTCTTTAAAACGCCGCCATGTAACCTGGTGTTTTCAACTCCCACTTCTTTTTTCCCCCTCTCTCCCTCCCAGCCCTTTCTTGGCCTCCTTCACGTTGGCTTTTGGCAGAGGAATTAAACCTGTCAATTTTAAAGCGCCCCTCAATCGCCCGTCGCCGTGGGACCGTCAGAGTGGGAGGGGCCAACAGCATCTGTCCGCCTCTTGTGTCTTTCCACCAACAATCTCGGAGGTGAATTAAACTGTCACGTTCAAATGAAGACTTCTCGTGACACAAACTGACATCCTGCCAAACTTTTCATTGGTGATCATGTGTACTTTTTTTTGTTGTCACAATCACATTTTACAGTAAAGCTTTATCAAATTTGCCTGGCTTGCAAACGGTGCTTCAGTCAGTCAGCTCTTGGCGCCAAACATTTGGACTGGGGAGCATAAGTTTTCTGATTCAAGACCCAGATAGAGAAGATTTACTATGGACTTCATGCCCGGTCAAAGTGCCCTTGAGCAAGACATCAAAGAATTCTTGGATGCAAAACTATTTATGCAGTGCCGTCATTCTGCATTTGTTTGTTAAAGGCCTACTGAAATTTTTTTTTAAATTTAAACAGGGATAGCAGATCCATTCTATGTGTCATACTTGATCATTTTGCGATATTGCCATATTTTTGCTGAAAGGATTTAGTAGAGAACATCGACCATAAAGTTTTGGTCGCTGATAAAAAAAAGCCTTGCCTGTACCGGAAGTACCGTGACGTCACAGGTTGAAGAGCTCCTCACATTTCCCCATTGTTTACAATGCAGCGAGAGCAATTCGGACCGAGAAAGCGACGATTACCCCATTAATTTGAGCGAGGATGAAAGATTCGTGGATGAGGAACGTGAGAGTGAAGGACTAGAGTGCAGTGCAGGACGTATCTTTTTTCGCTCTGACCGTAACTTAGGTACAAGGGTTCATTGGATTCCACACTTTCTCCTTTTTCTATTGTGGATCACGGATTTGTATTTTAAACCACCTCGGATACTATATCCTCTTGAAAATGAGAGTCGAGAACGCAAAATGGACATTCACAGTGACTTTTATCTCCACGACAATACATCGGCGAAGCTCTTTAGCTATGTAGCTAACGTGATAGCATCGGGCTTAAATGCAGATAGAAACAAAAGAAATAAACCCCTGACTGGAAGGACAGACAGAATATCAACAATACCATTAAACCATGGACATGTAACTTCACGGTTAATGCTTTCCAGCCTGGCGAACCTTAACAATGCTGTTGCTAACGATGCCATTGAAGCTAACTTAGATACGGGACCTCACGGAGCTAACGTGATAGCATCGGGCTTAAATGCAGATAGAAACAAAAGAAATAAACCCCTGACTGGAAAGATAGACAGAAAATCAACAATACTATTAAACCATGGACCTGTAACTACATGGTTAATGCTTTCCAGCCTGGCGAAGCTTAACAATGCTGTTGCTAACGACGCCATTGAAGCTAACTTAGCTACGGGACCTCGTCAGAGCTATGATAAAAACATTAGCGCTCCACCTACGCCAGCCCTCATCTGCTCATCAACACCCGTGTCACCTGCGTTCCAGCGATTGACGGAGCGACAAAGGACTTCACCCGATCACCGATGCGGTCGGCGGCTAGCGTCGGATAGTGCGTCTGCTATCCATCTCAAAGTCCTCCTGGTTGTGTTGCTGTAGTCCGCCGCTAATACACCGATCCCACCTACAGCTTTCTTCTTTGCAGTCTCCATTGTTCATTAAACAAATTGCAAAAGATTCACCAACACAGATGTCCAGAATACTGTGGAATTTTGCGATGAAAACAGAGCTTTTTGTATTGGATCCAATGGGGTCCGAATACTTCCGTTTCAACCATTGACGTCACGGGCATACGTCATCATATATAGACGTTTTCAACCGGAAGTTTTGCAGGAAATTTAAAATGTCACTTTATAAGTTAACCCAGCCGTATTGGCATGTGTTGCAATGTTAAGATTTCATCATTGATATATAAACTATCAGACTGCGTGGTCGGTAGTAGTGGGTTTCAGTAGGCCTTTAATGTGTGGTTTTCCGCTTTCCCCTTAAACCCTGTAGGCTACTACAGCGAGTCAACCCAAGATGGTTTTGGCTCAGTTTGTACGCCCTTCCTGACACAAATACGGCCTGAAATCGATTAGTTACAAATTTTATTTTTTTTATTTTTTACTTTTTCATACAGACTGGGTACCTAATTAATTTAAGGTGTGTGTATTAAAACATGTGCAAACTTGATAGCGCACGATTGCGTCTCTTAAAGTCCCAGTAGAATGTATATTATTGAAGCTATTATCATATACAGCTATTATCATATACAGATGTGGTCAAAAGTTTACATACACTTGTAAAGAACATAATGTCATGGCTGTCTTGAGTTTCCAATCATTTCTACAACTCTTGTTTTATTGTGATAGAGTGATTGGAGCACATACTTGTTGGTCACAAAAAACATTCATGAAGTTTGGTTCTTTAATGAATTTATCATGGGTCTACTGAAAATGTGACCAAATCTGCTGGATCAAAAGTATACATATTTTTGTTTCATCTGACATCACATGAACAAAGATAACACTTTCTGGAAGAAAATTCTGTGGTCAGATGAAACCAAAATTGAGCTGTTTGGCCACAATACCCAGCAATATGTTTGGAGGAGAAAAGGTGAGGCCTTTAATCCCAGGAACACCACACCTACCGTCAAGCATGGTGGTGGTAGTATTATGCTCTGGGCCTGTTTTGCTGCCAATGGATCTGGTGCTTTATAGAGAGTAAATGGGACAATGAAAAAGGAGGATTACCTCCAAATTCTTCAGGACAACCTAAAATCATCAGCCCGGAGGTTGGGTCTTGGGCGCAGTTGGGTGTTCCAACAGGACAATGACCACAAACACACGTCAAAAGTGGTAAAGGAATGGCTAAATCAGGCTAGAATGAAGGTTTTAGAATGGCCTTCTCAAAGTCCTGACTTAAATGTGTGGACAATGCTGAAGTAACAAGTCCCTGTCAGAAAACCAACAAATTTAGCTGAACTGCACCAATTTTTTCAAGAGGAGTGCTCAAAAATTCAACCAGAAGTGAAGTGAAGTGAATTGAATTACATTTATATAGCGCTTTTTCTCAAGTGACTCAAAGCGCTTTACATAGTGAAACCCAATATCTAAGTTACATTCAAACCAGTGTGGGTGGCACTGGGAGCAGGTGGGTAACGTGTCTTGCCCAAGGACACAACGGCAGTGACTAGGATGGCGGAAGCGGGGATCGAACCTGCAACCCTCAAGTTGCTGGCACGGCCGCTCTACCAACCGAGCTATACCGCCCCAAGCTTGTGGATGGCTACCAAAAGCGCCTTATTGCAGTGAAACTTGCCAAGGGACATGTAACCAAATATTAACATTGCTGTATGTATACTTTTGACCCAGCAGATTTGGTCATATTTTCAGTTGACCCAAAATAAATTCATAAAAGAACCAAACTTCATGAATGTTTTTTGTAACAATCAAGTATGTGCTCCAATCACTATCACAAAAAAATAAGAGATGTCGAACTTATTGGAAACTCAAGACAGCCATGACATTATGTTCTTTACAAGTGTATATAAACTTTTGACCACGACTGTATCTGCTGCTAATAGTCCGATGCGGCTTACACATGTAAACATATTTATTTATTCTCAAAATGGCGGGTGCGGCTTTAATACCGGTGTGCCAAATAACCTGGAAAATACGGAAGATGGTGTAGGTGTGTCTAACTAAAGTTGTGAGTAGTGACTGTTTTATATCTCTGATAGGCTTTTAACAAAGCACACATTCACTTGGCGTACATTGTGCATCTCATCCAATTAGAGAACAAGTTCTGATGACCATTCCCCGGTCTGGTATGGCCTCCTGTGAGAAAAGAACAGTGAGCTCCTTGCCTGAACAGACGCAGTCTCACACCCTTGAACGTGCCACCAAAAAAGCCGACAAGCGCGCCAGACAACCCTCTCTTTTCTCAGCATCCTCCAACGTATACAGTAAACACATGTCCTGCCCTTTACAGGTCCCGAAACCATGGCGACGAGGTCAAATGCGAACCGTGCTCTTGACAAATATATGAAAAACAGCCTGGATTCAATGCGCTCGTCAAGCCGAGTACGAGGAGGGGAGAGGAGGACGGCCATTTTTGCTTTTGTTCCGAAAAGCATCCATTGAGTTTCTTTTGGTGGGATGCCAGATCCTCTCCTCTACAGGCAGGCACCATCTAAACTGGATTAGCCATTGAGAAGCCTTCGCTACCAAAAGCGACAAGCCAGGAAAGCCTAAGACTATAAACACTTTCAGGATGTTTTACCTGAAGTTGAAATTGTTATTGAGATGGAAATGTCTTTATCATCCACTCTGATGGCTTTCATGGCTTTTAAACTGCATGTGATGTCCAATGTCTCCATCTGCCCCACATATTGCCTCTATTGTAGTAGAAATAATGAACTTATAGTAAGTATACTATAGTGATTCTTAGGCCTAGTCTACATTTAGCTGGATAACTCCTTAACTCTTGTGTGGTGTTCGGGTCTGTGGGACCTGTTTTCATTTTTTATTAAAAGAAAAATTATACAATTATTACATTTTTCAAACTGAGACTCACTGACTTTGGCTCATTTTCTGTGAAGAACATATATCAGGAAACATATTTAATGACCACACACCATACACCCCCCTACACATTTCTATTACATATAAGATGTCCGGGTCTACTGGACTCCAGGCTAATAGAAGTGTGGAAATTGATGTTCTGTGTACCACATCCACACACACACACACACACACACACACACACACACACACACACACACACACACACACACACACACACAGCAGGCCTAGACAGGAGGAGGACAGAGTGTAGGTACACAGAACATCAGAGGGTCAAATGTGCGAGAAAATGAGAGCAGACAGTGTTGACAAACAATGTTGCAACCTAGTGTGGGAACCGCAGGTGCAGAAACACAAAAGAAGAATCCCTGTGGGATGCAGAAACTGGCAGAGAAATTTTCCGTGCAACGTTCATATTGTTGTTACTCAGCCAGCGTTTGTGGGTCTGATGGACCCGTTGCATTTTTTGGCTTTTAATGCCTCACAATCAAACACTTTTATGGTAAAATACTGAACAGATGTTTACCTTATCCCAATAAACATCTGTTCAGTATTTTTTGGCTTTTAATGCCTCACAATCAAACACTTTTATGGTAAAATACTGAACAGATGTTTACCTTATCCCAATAAACATCTGTTCAGTATTTTAACATAAAAGTGTTTGATTGTTAGGCATTAAAAGCCACAAAAAATGCAACGGGTCCATCAGACCCACAAACGCTGGCTGAGTAACAACAATATGAACAATACACAAGGGTTAAACAAATAATTATTTAGCCTAAACCTCGTGTCAGTCACACTAAACCATCATTTAAGGTTGCCCTCCTTGGATAATTTTTACACGGCTAAGTACGCCGTGTATTTCTTGAATCTCCGGCTCTTAGCTTTGTATGGATTCATTGATCGTTTACAAACTGAGTTCGGAGAGGAAGTGACGCCAGAAAGACAGCGCCCCACACAGGAAGTGATGTCAGAAAGAATGTGCTATAGCCAGGTTCATAGCAGACGCTTGTGGAAATCACACATGAATACCTTCAAAAGAAGGAAACGGGCGATTGCAGCTATTTCAGATACAACACATCTCAGGCGGCAACATAGCAATGTTGAGGGACGGTTTTGGAGAAGCCCTGTAATTATTGTAAAATGTTCTTTATCACATTGTTTACTTTCACACGTCCATTAAAGATATGATTCATGTATGATGGCTCAGGTGTGATTCACTACAATAGTCTAACAGCTGCTGATGGTGAAGCAAGCAAGGTTTACTGTTAAAAGAAATGTGGCAATAGTCTACATTGAAACACAGGGTAAGGATACACTTCCAGGTCAGAGGTGACTATGACACGCGCATTTTTTTTCACGCATGCTTAATAGGTCACGTTGCACCGGCAGACGGAGGGGGGAAGGGGGTCTTAAACGGTGGCATTGTGGGTGTGTGTGTGGACAAGGATAAGGTTAGGTGGAATATAGCCTGGATAACCTTAGCCGGCTTAGTGTAGAAGGGGCCTTAGGGCGTATTATTATTATTTTAAATATTTCCTGTCCAGCCATTCAGGCAAATCATATTGTTGATGTAGATGCCCATATCTGTTGTACAGATTTACTTCACAAAAGAGAAATAAATGTGTAGCCCTATTTATATGTATATATTTAATCAACTTTGATTGATTGAATTGAATTTATATATTTCTCTGGTCAAATTGACTCACGCAAAATTGGGCAGGCCAAGTGAGAGGACTGTAATTTGCAACAAACATTTTAATGATTTTGACTCAGAAAAAGAAGTGTTTCGGTCGGAGTTTGGATGGAAAAAACGTATAAGACTCAAGCCAAATACAATCTTGAAAATCAGGGGCACCCTCACGGGATGAAAGCCTGAATTAAAACCTGTGGAAAAACGGACAACGATGCTCGTATCTGATTTACTTCACAAAAGAGAAGTGTGTGATATTTCTCTTGTTTTCCTATTTAATAATATATATATATATATACAGTATATACACTACCGTTCAAAAGTTTGGGGTCACCCAAACAATTTTGTGGAATAGCCTTCAGTTCTAAGAACAAGAATAGACTGTCGAGTTTCAGATGAGCGTTTAATTGACTCCACAAATGTGATGCTCCAGAAACTCAATCTGCTCAAAGGAAGGTCAGTTTTGTAGCTTCTGTAACGAGCTAAACTGTTTTCAGATGTGTGAACATGATTGCACAAGGGTTTTCTAATCATCAATTAGCCTTCTGAGCCAATGAGCAAACACATTGTACCATTAGAACACTGGAGTGATAGTTGCTGGAATTGGGCCTCTATACACCTATGTAGATATTGCACCAAAAACCAGACATTTGCAGCTAGAATAGTCATTTACCACATTAGCAATGTATAGAGTGTATTTCTTTAAAGTTAAGACTAGTTTAAAGTTATCTTCATTGAAAATAAGGACATTTCAATGTGACCCCAAACTTTTGAACGGTAGTGTATACATGTGTATAATAATAATATGATTATATAACAAATATAACGGCATTCTATTTGTATATGACTTTATTAAATGGATAGTGGCCTAGTGGTTAGAGTGTCCGCCCTGAGATCGGTAGGTTGTGAGTTCAAACCCCGGCCGAGTCATACCAAAGACTATAAAAATGAGACCCATTACCTTCCTGCTTGGCACTCAGCATCAAGGGTTGGAATTGGGGGTTAAATCATCAAAAACGATTCCCGGGCGCGGCCACCGCTGCTGCCCACTGCTCCCCTCACCTCCCAGGGGGTGAACAAGGGGATGGGTCAAATGCAGAGGACAAATTTCACCATACCTAGTGTGTGTGTGACAATCATTGGTACTTTAACTTTAACTATAATATGTTGGTATGGCGCAGCCAGACCGCAGCAGGGGGGATAGAAAGAAGAAGAAAAAAGACAGGGAAATTTGCTGGGACAACAGGGGCATAAGACATAGAGAGATAACAACAACAACAACAACAACGACAACAGAACTACATCAGCAAACAGAATATATACAAATATGATACCAAAAATAATAAAGAAGAAGCAGTTTGTGAAGTAAATAGTAATAACACAGAAATGACATTGAACATTATTGCACGTCAAATGGAACAACACAAATACCAATAGAAATAACAATATTGATATTGAATAATAATAATAATGACCTCTATTATCAGCAGTACAATCGCTTCAAATGCAACAATTAATGCGGTATATGTAATGAATACATGAATTACAAAGAAAAGCAGATAAAGATGGGGCAAAATAAAGAGGAGCAGACTATATTAACCTTTTACATTGTTCAAGTAAAACTAGGTTAAGGGCGTATTATAACACTCTGCCATTTGTACCATGCTAGACTTGGGCACCGTTCTCCCTCCCTCTCCTGGCCCCTGCTGGGCTGCACTCACTCTGAGCATTCGCGCCTTGTCCTGCTTACTTGTCCTGTCACTTCATTTCCCTGACTTTGAGGATTACTTCCAGCCTTATTTCAAGACGCTCAGTTTGCACTGCCGAAGAGAGGAGCGTTCACATTAATTAAATGCCTTTGTCTTTATTCAGACACAAATATTAGTGCGTTAGTTTTGACTTTAGGCCCTTTTCTACAGCATGAAAGTTTGCAGGAACCTTCTGAATTCACCCTTTTGAGATTGCGATAAAGATGATTTATGTTTTTAATATTTGTTTACTTACTATGGTATATGATTTATTTATTCACTGTTCTGTTACAGAGAACAAGGAAATTGGATACAATTGCTATGGTATGAAAAGGGGTAGGATTAAATAAGCTCTGCTTCTTCCTACTTCTTTTCGAAACAACTGGAAATATGTGATGCATTACATTGTATCGTATGCGTGTTACAAATAAACTGAAAATGAACTGAATTGAACCCTGATAAGCGTTTCCACCAAAAACTACCCAGGTAAATAAAGTTCTACCAGAAACTAATTTGGCCTGAAGTCACCGGGTGCAACTTTTAAGAAGGTTGATTGTTTGAACACAGTGGGCCTTGTTTCTTAAACTTCTTATTTGAAATGTAATCCAACATTACAGTATACAGCAGACCTGGGCAAATTAAGGCCCGGGGGCCACATGCGGCCCGTTAAGCTTTTCAATCTGGCCCGCCGGACATTCCCAAATAATTTTTGTAGATCTTTAAGATGGAAAGTGTAGCTGCCATTATGATGTGCAGTGATGTTTTCTAATGACCGTAAGTCTTCAACTATACAAAGTATTTCAATGGTTGGAATCTGCGCTTTGGGATGATATACCAGTTATTATGGTAATCTAATTAGTTACAATGGTAATCTAATTAGTTACTATGGTCATCTAATTAGTTGCTATGGTAATCTACGTCACAGCAGCTCAGACGAGGCACCAAGTAGTGTGGGCGGGAAGTGTTTCCACAGACGCGGAAGGAGATTTTCACAACAAAGTTCTAAAGTTTAGTGATATATCAGATGTATCAGATTGTAGGTGGGTTTATTTTGTACCCTTCGCATTCATATTGCACTGTTAGTTGCATTTTTGTTGCGTTTCACTTGATTGTAAAACATGTCGATTCATATGTTGTCAATATTCAGTGTTTTATCGTTCATAGAAAAATTAAAAATTCCATTACGTTTTTTAAGGCGGTCTGTTATAATGTTTTTTGCATTCAATCAGACATTATTGTGAGGTTTTGTATTAGTGTTCCTAAAAATAGATATACCGGCCCAAAGACACATTTTTTTTCTCTAAATGTGGCCCCCGAGTCAAAATAATTGCCCAGGCCTGGTATACGGTAACACCTTGTTTATTTCTTATTTCTCGTGTATTTCTATGACAAAGGAGAGGAAGGAAATCGCTTAGAACTTTTGAGTTGCAGGAACTTTTGTGTGTTGAAAAAATGCTGATTGGTGGAACAGTCATGCAGGTTTTTTTTTACCGAGCCGTAATATTTAAAGTAGTTTGCAGTTTAATGTTTTTGATTGATTTTTACAACTTTCATTTTGATACGAGAAGTGGACGGACTCTTTCAGACGTATTTATAAGTGAATATGCAGTATTCAGAAGGACTTCGACGCAATGGGAATCGACAATCGTGTGGTTAGACGATAAAATGTGAAATAAATCCGGTACTAAACGAGTGGAATGTGGGTAAATCATACCAACTAATTACTACTAATTTTATCACGTGCTGTAACAGTAGTCAGCAAGACGCCATTTGTGTTACTAGCTTTAACCCAAGCCTATAATATACCTACTCAGTGGCCTAGTGGTTAGAGTGTCCGCCCTGAGATCGGTAGGTCGTGAGTCCAAACCCCGGCCGAGTCATACCAAACACTATAAAAATGGGACCCATTACCTCCCTGCTTGGCACTCAGCATCAAGGGTTGGAATTGGGGTTTAAATCACCAAAAATGATTGCCGGGCGCGGCCACCGCTGCTGCCCACTGCTCCCCTCACCTCCCAGGGGGTGATCAAGGGTGATGGGTCAAATGCAGAGAATAATTTTGCCACACCTAGTGTGTGTGCGACTATCATTGGTACTTTAACTTTAACTTCATAAATCCCTTAAAAAAATACACCTCCATTAAGGTTTTCAATACATGATATATGTAATGTATTGGGCAAAATATGTAATGTATTGGGCAAAATTGGGCACAATTATATTAACATTTAATATTTACGTATTTTGTTCGTATTCATTTCAAAAACGCATCGCAACATTTGCTTTTTTTAATTCTTCATCACTGATTATTACTCACTGCAGACTTCATGAGAGCCAACAAACCTAATAAAACATCACTTACTGTGCAATGTCTGCTGTCATTAGGATGCAGACTGCTAGGATGTTCATATATTCCCATTTAAATGAAAAATATCTCATAATCCTCGCGAAGAAAAGGTGAGGGTGAGGGGGGGACAAGCGTCTTTTCGTGTCCTCCTCGCCAGTTTCGGGTCCTAAATGGCTGTTAAAGTGTACCAACTTGTCAGAATACCTACTTAGACGTCTCATGTCCAGGTGAGAGGCATGATTTATGACCTAGAATAAACGTACAGGGAACAAGGAAGCGAGAAAGCCGAAGACCAGTCGATGATGTAAACATAGGGAAATGATTACGTCGCCGCTATAAATAGTTTGTCTGTGTTAGCGCTTGTAATAACAATATCACTAATACTTGGTTGATATTCATGTCACGAAATGTAAACGGATGATGTATTGTTGTTGCTTTTTGCAGTAATATTTTGATATTTTGCAATTATTTATTGGATTTTATGGGCAAAATAAAGGAGCTCCCATTGGCAAGCACACTTTTATTTACTTTTATTTACAAGTTAGAATGCATTAAAAAAAAATCCATCCGACGTCATGTCTTTCATGATGATTGTGAACGATAGGCAAAATTCCAAAAATCCCATAATAGAGTAATATTTGTGAAAATTAAAATTATTTTGTATCACACCTTATCTACCAGCGATTGTTTCCTTCATTAAAGAAATCAAAAGATAATAACGAGCCAATCTTTTAAGAAGTGTCTCTCTTCAAAGAGCAATAAATCCCACCTCTACATTTTCTTCCGTCCTGCTTAAGACGATGTAAAGATTCTGCACAGAATATTTCACTCATAAGTGGAAAATATATCAAAGTGGTTTTTTTGTCCACCGCAGTAAGCAAATGTTTTGTGTGTGTGTGTGTGTGTTCTTGTATTTCTACCCTTCTTGAGACATCAACAAGGAAAAGTACTTTCCATATGAGGACCGGTGAACAAGTTAGGACATAAATCATGGTCCCAATACGGAAAAGCATTGCATCTAATAAAGAATGTCTCATTTGCACCCCTGGTGGTGAAATCTATCAAAATTAGGGTGGTCCCAAAAAGGAGGGATTTTTCAAATTGACTGTGTGTCGGTTTTAAAAGTGCTCTCCCTCTGGTCAACATATGTAATTACAAGTGTGTGCAAGAAATTGAAATGCGCGACCTTTGGCCAAAATTAATTAAAAAAATTAAATTACTATGTATACAGAGACATGCTGTAATAACCTGAAGTAAATAATGAGGATTAAAAACCAATTACAAACAAAAAATAAAAAAATTAAAGGCCTACTGAAACCCACTACTACCAACCACGCAGTCTGATAGTTTATATATCAATGATGAAATCTTAACATTGCAACACATGCCAATACAGCCGGGTTAACTTATAAAGTGCAAATTTAAAATTCCCGCCACACTTCCGGTTGAAAAACTCCTTTGGATATGATTTATGCGCGTGACGTCACAAAAGCAACGGAAGTGGTTGGACCCCATCGGACCCGATAGAAAAGCCTCTTGTTTTCTTTGACAAAATTCCACAGTATTCTGAATCTTTTGCAATTTGTTTAATGAACAATGGAGACTGCAAAGAAGAACGTTGTAGGTGGGATCGATCGGTGTCTTAGCGGCTAAGTACAATACTGTAATATCCGTGATATTTGCATTAGTGTATTGTGTCTTTAAGGGTTTGGGGAACGCGCATGCGCGAGTGAGTTGGCGGAGAACTTGAGTGTGTGTGATCGTGACTTTTGGCTAACAGCAGCTCGTGTATGTGTGTGCGTTACTTTTTGAACTACAACCAGTTACCGCTTGTTAATAAAGCGATTGAGCAATTTGTTTAATGGACACTGGAGACTGCAAATAAGAAAGTTGGAGCCGGTGGAGCAGCGGACTACAGCAACACCAACACCAGGAGGTTGTGTTGTGTTTTGAGCAGGATAACAGACGCACTACGGTGAGTCTAGCTTTGGCTTCCAAACATTTGATTGATTGCCCGTACGTGCGTGTCGATATGTGCATGTGACGTACGTAACTTTGGGGAAATATATGTTTCTTGCCGACTCTGATGGCGGCCGGGGTGTCGTCAAAAGCGTACAACGCCCGCCGCCGCATCTAAGTTAGCTACGCAGCTAGGTTAGCTTCTGTTTTTTTAGCTTCGCAAAGCTGAATATTATTAATCGTGTATTTACATGTTCATGGTTTAATAGTATTATTGGTCTTCTGCCTATCCATCCAGTCAGGGTTTTTTTAAATTTAGTTTCTATCTGCATTTGAGACTGGCGCTATCGCGTTGGCTACGTAGCTAGGTTAGCTTCTATTTTTTTAGATTCGCAAAGCTGAATTATTAATCGTGTATTTACATGTTCAGTCACTGTGAATGTCCATTTCGCGTTATCGACTCTCATTTTCAAGAGGATATAGTATCTAAAATGGTTTAAAATACAAATCTGTGATACACAACAAAAAAAGGAGAGGGTGTGGAATCCAATGAGCCAGCTTGTACCTAAGTTACGGTCAGAGCGAAAAAAGATACGTCCATCACTGCCTTTCAAGTCCTTCACTGTAACGTTCCTCATCTACGAATCTTTCATCCTCGCTCAAATTAATGGTGTAATCGTCACTTTCTCGGTCCGAATCTCTCTCACTCCATTGTAAACAACGGGAATTGTGAGCAGCACTACCGCTTGTGATGTCACGCTACTTCCGCTACAGGCAAGGCTTTTTTTATCAGCGAGCAAAAGTTGCGAACTTTATCGTCAATTTTCTCTACTGAATCCTTTCAGCAAAAATATGGCAATATCGCGAAATGATCAAGTATGACACATAGAATGGATCTGCTATTCCTGTTTAAATTTTAAAAAAATCATTTCAGTAGGCCTTTAACTAAAAGCAGTCTTTTTCTCACAATGTGTCGACGTTTTTCATATAAAATCGGGAACAATTTCTCATATTATTTCTGTTTCTGTAATATTGCAACATTTTCTCCTAAAATGATTACTTTTTAATGTAAAATTATTACATTTTAATGTAAAATTATTACATTTTAATGTAAAATGATTACTTTTTAATGTAAAATTATTACTTTTTAATGCAAAATGGTGACAATTGTCATATAAAATTCTGACTTTTATCACAATATTGCCATTTTTTTTTGTTGTTCATGTAAAATAGTGACATGTTTTTAGTAAAATTATGACTTTTGTCATCATTTTGCCAAGTGAAATTCCGATTATTACTATAATATGGCCAAGATTTTGCCGTTTTCTTACAAAATTGTGACTTTTGTTGTGTAAAATGACGACTCTTTTCATAAATTTGCCTTAACATTAAGCTTTTCTTGGAAAATTGCGACTGTTATTGAGTAAAATTCCAACTTTTATCAAAATATTGCACAAATGTTCACTTTTCTTGCAAAATGTTGACTTGGGTTGAGTAAAATGACGAATTTTATTATAATACGGACAAAATTCTACATTTTTCTTGTGAAACTGTGACCTTTTTCTTGTGGAATTCCAATTCATTTTTCACTACAAGCTTTTTTTATATTTGCATAGTATGTATATATTATTAATGTTGTAAATACAAATATTTATATATCTAGAAAGGGTGGCCCTAAAGAGGTAGGCTTTTTTCGGAGGTCTCAAGAAGGTAATAGATACAAGTGCGTGTATGTGTGTGTGTGTGTGTGTGTGTGTGTGTGTGTGTGTGTGTGTGTGTGTGTGTGTGTGTGTGTGTGTGTGTGTGTGTGTGTGTGTGTGTGTGTGTGTGTGTGTGTGTGTGTGTGTACTGAGAAGCCAGCTGCTGGGGATCTTGGAGGAGAAGTGCTAACTGATAACAAAGACCCCCACCCAAAAACACATCGCACATCCAACCCCCTTTCTACACCCACAAACATTATACCTTTAAATCTACTGAAACCTGCTGTAACACACACATGCTATCGACACACTTACCTTTTTATATAGATTGTATGTATTCCCCGTATACATAGTCAATGTATTGCAACTGACCAAAACTTTTAATCAAAACTTTTAATCAAGACTAAATCTTTTTAAAATGTTCAAGAAAAGAGAATTTCTCCACACGTTGATTAATGTGTGTTTACATGCGCCCCTATACAGACCCGACTGTGATGGTGAACTACTGTTTATCCAAGCCCAGTGGAGGGAAAGCCTTCATGTGCCCCACCAAAATAAAATCCAACACAATAAACTGTAGACCACATATATCATTACATACATCCCAACAGGAAAGTCGGGGATCTGCAGTTGTTAGCAAGATGACCGAAAAGATTAGTCTGTGTTTGTTTTGCTTCATTTTAACATGCAAGGCTACTAATATTGTGTTTGTGTTAGTTATAGCTTTAAGTGCCGTTTCGTACACGGTGATGAAAGATGGTCACTGAAGTCTGCAGTATGTCTTTATCTCAGAATCTTGGGCTGAAAAAGACAGATTTTTTGAATCTGTACTTATGTTATGTTAGTGGATTTGAGTTTATTCCACCAAGCAGGAGTAATAATCCTTCAAGCATGGCAGGAAAACCGCACATGCGCCCACAAAAAAGACACATAATGGTGATGATAAGAAAAAACCCAACTGTTTCTTTGTGATTGCATGTCACTTGTGACACTTTTAGTGGGAAAGAAGCCATATTATATTCACTACCTCCAACGTAGTATATACAGTAGAACCAAAAAATAATGAAAAAAAAGACCATTATGATTATTAGTCAAAGCCTTACTTCATGTTTTCTAAGTTTAGGTTTAGTCCAGACTAATGTAACGATACCAATATTTTGGTACCGGTACTAAAATTATTTCGGTACTTTTTGGTACTTTTTTAAATAAAGAGGACCACAAAAAAATTGCATTATTGGCTTTATTTTAACAAAAAATGTTAGGGTCCATTAAACATATGTTTCTTATTGCAGTTAAGTCCTTAAATAAAATAGTGAACATACAAGACAACTTGTCTTTTAGTAGTAAGTAAACAAACAAAGGCTCCTAATTTAGCTGCTGACATATGCAGTAACATATTGTGTCATTTATCATTCTATTATTTTGTCAACATTATTAAGGACAAGTGGTAGAAAATGAATTATTAATCTACTTGTTCATTCACGGTTAATATCTGCTTACTTTCTCTTTTAACATGTTCTATCTAGACTTATGTTAAAATGTAATAATCACTTATTCTTCTGTTGTTTGATACTTTACATTAGTTTTGGATGATACCACAAATTTGGGTATCAATCCGATACCAAGTAGTTACAGGATCATACTGTACGTTGGTCATATTCAAAGTCCTCATGTGTCCAGGGACATATTTCCTGAGTTTATAAACATAATATACATTTAAAAAAACACAAAAGAAGATGTTGTGATGCCAAAAAATGTCGACGTAATCATAGTAGTATCATTTTTATATATGTATATAGGCCGGCCAAATTAATTTAACCCAATGTGGCCCTTGAGTCAAAAAGTTTGGGGACCCCTCATATAAATTATATTAACTTCCATTAAGTACGCACATGTGCACCACCAATTAGTTATATAAAAATAAGGTATATGCAAGAATTTTTCATTTGTTTTCTACCACTACTCATAGGTGAGCTTTAGTTTATTCCAGCTGACTTTGGGCCATGGTACAGGCTGGATGGACTGGGATCCGAATACAGAAACCCTTCAGTTAAATTAAATACCACTAATATCTATATTAGTGGTATTATATAAATAAAAAAGACAATATAACATACATCCATAAACGTGGACGCATGTGTAAAAGTGCAATATATTTATCTGTACAGTAATCTATTTATTTATTTATATATATTTATTTTGTATATATATTTATATATTATTTATATATATTTATTTATTTATATATGCACCTTATTGCTTTTTTATCCTGCACTACCATGAGCTTATGTAACGAAATGTCGTTCTTATCTGTGCTGTAAAGTTCAAATTTGAATGACAATAAAAAGGAAGTCTAAGTCTAAGTCTATCTGCTTTAAAACCGTCTCAATATTTGAACTGCAGCATGACATTGAGTTACAACTCTTTTAACCAGAAAATTTTCTTTAAAAAGTTGTACAATATCACCAATCAAAGACAGAAATCAACAAGAATTGTAACAATATCACAATGCAAACAAACATATTTTTATGGTGATTTATAATCTGAAAAGAAAGAGAAAAAAGGCACGGAAAATTAGCGCTGTGGATTAATCTGACCAGTTTCTCAAATAATCTGAGTTAGTGTCTGATGATTACAGTAGGGAAGGGATTCATGTGGTCCCACTCCTGGGTGGATCTTTATTTATGAAATTCAACGATTTGGTGCATTTACAAACAGCTAAAATGATGTATAAAGCAAACTATAACCTGCTAGCCAAGAATGTACAACAATTCTTCTCAACAAAAGAGGAAAATATAATTTAGAACATTTGTATGATCATACAACACTTAAAACCTTTAGCATATCAGTATGTGGAATTAAATTATGGAATGGATTAACCAAAGAAATCCAACACAAAGCACCAATATGATTCACTTTAAGAGACTGTTCAAACTACAAGTGTTCACAAAGTACACAGAAGAACAATTATGATGAACATCTTGAACCCTTTTTTTATTGAGACCAATATTATTTATGTATTTAATATTTGTTTACTTATGTTATATTATTTGTTTATTATAAATGTGTTCACTGTTCTGTTACAGTGAACAAGGAAATGGGATAAAATTGCTACGTTATGAAAAGGGGTAGGATTAAATAAGCTCTGCTTCTTCCTACTCCGTTTCGGACGTGCTCTAATGGGAAAAAAACTGGAAATATGTGATGCATTACATTGCATCGTATGCATGTTCCAATAAACTGAAACTGAACTGAACTGATCTTGCGTGAGAGAAGTGGAGGTTGTTGTTGTTATTGTTGTTGTTTTATGCACACATGCAAAAAGTGCAATTTCCATGTTTAAGATGTTAATTTATTGGGGGAAAAAAATGACATTTATTTTTTTAATTTCAACTGTTTTCCCTAAACTATGCATTGAGGTTATAAAGAGTGTTTTACCAATTACTCGATTAATCCAAGTAACTAATCGATAGATTACTCGATTACTCAATTAATGCGTCCCTAACACACTCACACACACACACACACTCACACTCTGGGATGGAGATGCTAAATGTCCATTGCACTGTGATGGAGGCCTGTAGAGTTAATGACTAAATGCTGTGTTGTTTCTACAGGCTTATTTAGTCAGGCCCTAAAACACTAAAAACATGTTGTTTGTGTCATTAGAGGAAGTCCATTCCAGACCGCTCATTTACATTTTACCTCCTGGAAGCTCAGTTTGATCTCTCAGCTCATGGTGGCAGTTTTACAAGGCGACTCTGCGGCCAACTGTAAACACCCTCTCAGGTTTAGGGTTTACAGCAGGACCTGCCACGAGTCCTTCACCGCCACACAGCAGCATGGGCCGTAAAGGATTCGAGCGCTTGTGGCGAGGGTTTGGTGGATGTCTGGACCGCAGATCTTGAGCAGTGGTATGGTTTTATTGCCCGAGGTGCTGGCGGCGGCGGTGAGGGGGGGGGGGGGGGGGGGGGGGGGGTGTTGGGGGGGGGCAGGGTTGCGTAAGGGGAGCAATGACAGGGGGAGGCGCCGAGTTCTGACATGAAGACTGTTTCAGTTTCAGCTGAGAACAGCAAGGGGTGACACAAATGAATGGTAATGTGCATGATAATGGGCACATAGTCGTGTAGAGACATGATCACACACACACACACACACAGACACACACACACAACACACACACACACACACACACACACACACACACGCACACGCACACATTCTTGAATTTATCACATTATTGAGACCTCTGAAAAATGCCTACCTCTTTAGGACCACCCTTTCTAGATATATAAAGATTTGTATTTACAACATTAATAATATATACATACTATGCAAATATTTTTTTAAAAAAAGAAGCTTTTAGTTATTTTTGTATTTTTTTTTTGTTTGTAATAGGTTTTTAATCTTCATTATTTACTTCAAGTTATTCCAGTATGTCTTTATATAAAAAACTTTTTTTTTTAATTAATTTTGGCCAAAGGGGGCGCATTTCAATTTCTTGCACACACTTGTTATTACATATGTTGACCAGAGAGGGAACACTTTTAAAACGACACACAGTCAAGTTGAAAAATCCCTCCTTTTTGGGACCACCCTAATTTTGATAGATTTCACCACCAGGGGTGCAAATGAGACATTCTCTATTAGATGCAATGCTTTTCCGTATTGGGACCATGATTTATGTCCTAACTTGTTCACCGGTCCTCATATGGAAGCTACTTTTCCTTGTTGATGTCTCAAGAAGAGCAGAAATACAAGAACACACACACATTTCAATTCCTTACACACACTTGTTATTACATATGTTGGCCAGAGGGGAACACTTTTAAAAACGACACACAGTAAAGTTGAAAAATCCCTGCTTTTTGGGACCATGAATTGATTTACGTGGACCCCCGACTTAAACAAGTTGAAAAACGTATTCGGGTGTTACCATATAGCGGTCAATTGTACGGAATATATGTACTGTTGTGCAATCTACTAATAAAAGCTTCAATGAATTAATCAAAAACCACCCTAATTTTGATAGATGTCACCATCAGGGGTGCAAATGAAACATTCTCTATTAGATGCAATGGCTTTCCGTATTGGGACCATGGTTTATGTCCTAACTTGTTCACGCGTCCTCATATGGAAGGTACTTTCCCTTGTTGATGTCTAAAGAAGGGCAGAAATACAAGAACACACACACACACACACACACACACATTCTTGTATTTGTGACCTTCTCGAGACTCCGAAAAATGCCTACCTCTTTAGAACCACCCTTTCTAGATGTATAAAGATTTGTATTTATAACATAATAATATATACATACTATGCAAATGTAAAAAAAAAGAAGCTTTTAGTAATTTGTTTTGTTTCTTTGTTTGTAATAGGTTTTTAATCTTCAATATTTACTTCAAGTTATTACAGTATGTCTCTATATACACTACCGTTCAAAAGTTTGGGGTCACCCAAACAATTTTGTGTTTGAGCCTTCATTTCTAAGAACAAGAATAGACTGTCGAGTTTCAGATGAAAGTTCTCTTTTTCTGGCCATTTTGAGCGTTTAATTGACCCCACAAATGTGATGCTCCAGAAACTCAATCTGCTCAAAGGAAGGTCAGTTTTGTAGCTTCTGTAACGAGCTAAACTGTTTTCAGATGTGTGAACATGATTGCACAAGGGTTTTCTAATCATCAATTAGCCTTCTGAGCCAAGGAGCAAACACATTGTACCATTAGAACACTGGAGTGATAGTTGCTGGAAATGGGCCTCTATACACCTATGTAGATATTGCACCAAAAACCAGACATTTGCAGCTAGAATAGTCATTTACCACATTAGCAATGTATAGAGTGTATTTATTTAAAGTTAAGACTAGTTTAAAGTTATCTTCATTGAAAATAAGGACATTTCAATGTGACCCCAAACTTTTGAACGGTAGTGTACATATTTATTTTATTTGTGTTATTAATTTTGGCCAAAAGGGTGTACTTCAATTTCTTACACACACTTGTTATTACATCTTGGCCAGAGGGGGAGCACTTAAAATTTTTACACACACTTGTTATTTCATATGTTGACCAGAGGGGGAACACTTTTAAAAACGACACACAGACAAGTTGAAAAATCCCTCCTTTTTGGGACCACCCTAATTTTGATAGATTTCACCACCAGGGGTGCAAATGAGACATTCTCTATTATATGCAATGCTTTTCCGTATTGGGACCATGATTTATGTCCTAACTTGTTCACCGGTCCTCATATGGAAGGTACTTTTCCTTGTTGATGTCTCAAGAAGGGCAGAAATACAAGAACACACACACACACACACACAGGACTGTATCATATTGCCAAGTGTTTTAGTCTCTCCCACTTCCAGATGTAGTATGAAGTGTTTTACGGACCATTTAAGCTCCATCTTCCCACCTGCTGGGGCATCATCTCACTTACGGGTAATTCCACCGCATCGGCGCCATTTGTGTTGCCTGGAAATAAAATGTATAAAAATACAGGATCAAATTAACTGTAGAATACACTTTTTTTCTTAAAGTGTCCTGCACATTGATCTGGTTGCGGTTGCATATTTGTTGGGTGAATTTACCCTACCTGAAAATAGAATGTGTTCCCTGTCCCTGCTTCTACTTCACCATGAAATATAATAATTACAATCCTTTGGAAATGTTCTATTTTTAGCACATTTGTGTCATTCCTTATCCCGTCGATGCTTTAATTTAATTGTATTTAATGAAAACAACAATTGATTCAAAATTCACACTTGGGGGTTCACTTCGGCCCCTTCTAAGGTTATCCAGGGTAAATCCCACACACACACAAGGTCGTTTAAGACCCCCTGCACCCCTCCATCCGCCGGCGCAACACGACCTAGTACGCATGCGCGAAAAAAATTAGTGCGTCATAGTCACCTCTGACCTGGAAGTGTATCCTTACCCTGTGTTTCAATGTAGACCAGGGGTCGGCAACCCGCGGCTCTAGAGCCGCATGCGGCTCTTTAGCGCCGCCCTAGTGGCTCTCTGGAGATTGTTCAAAAATGTATGAAGAATGGAAAAAGATGAGGGGAAAAAAATAAATTTTTTGTTTTAGTATGGTTTCTGTAGGAGGACAAACACGACACAAACCTCCCTAAATGTTATAAATCACACTGTTTATATTAAACATGCTTCACTGATTCGAGTATTTGGCGAGCGCCGTTTTGTCCTACTAATTTTGGCGGTCCTTGAACTCACCGTCTAGTTTGTTTACATGTATAACTTTCTCCGACTTTCTAGGACGTGTTTTATGCCACTTCTTTTTCTGTCTCATTTTGTCCACCACACTTTTAACGTTGTGCATGAGTGCACAAAGGTGAGTTTTGTTGATGTTATTGACTTGTGTGGAGTGCTAATCAGACATATTTGGTCACTGCATGACTGCAAGCTAATCGATGCTAACATGCTATTTAGGCTAGCGATATGTACACTAATATTGCATCATTATGCCTCATTTGTAGGTATATTTGAGGTCATTTAGTTTCCTTTCAGTCCTCTTAATTAAATGTATATCTCATGACACATGTAATATGGCTTTTAATTTTTTGCGGCTCCAGACAGATTTGTTTTTGTATTTTTGGTCCAATGTGGCTCTTTCAACAATTTGGGTTGCCGACCCCTGTCCTAGTGGCTCTCTGGAGATTTTTCAAAAATGTATGAAGAAAGGAAAAAGATGAGGGGGAAAAAAAATCAATTTTTTTGTTTTAGTATGGTTTCTGTAGGAGGACAAACATGACACAAACCTCCCCAATTGTTATAAATCACACTGTTTATATTAAAAATGCTTCACTGATTCGAGTATTTGGCGAGCGCCGTTTTGTCCTAATAATTTTGGCGGTCCTTGAACTCACCGTCTAGTTTGTTTACAACTTTCTCCGACTTTCTAGGACATGTTTTATGCCACTTCTTTTTCTGTGTCATTTTGTCCACCACACTTTTAACGTTGTGCGTGAGTGCACAAAGGTGAGTTTTGTTGATGTTATCGACTTGTGTGGAGTGCTAATCAGACATATTTGGTCACTGCATGACTGCGAGCTAATCGATGCTAACATGCTATTTAGGCTAGCGATGTGTACACTAATATTGCATCATTATGCCTCATTTGTAGCTATATTTGAGGTCATTTAGTTTCCTTTAAGTCCTCTTAATTAAATGTATATCTCATGACACATGTAATATGGCTTTTAATTTTTTGCGGCTCCAGACAGATTTGTTTTTGTATTTTTGGTCCAATATGGCTCTTTGAACATTTTGGGTTGCCGACCCCTGATGTAGACTATTGCCACATTTCTTTTACCAGTAAACCTTGCTTGCCTCACCATCAGCAGCTGTTAGACTATTGTAGTGAATCCCACCCATCATACATGAATCATATCTTAAATGGACGTGTGAAAGTAAACAATGTGATAAAGAACATTTGTACAACAATCATAGACTCATTAGTTTTGGATGACACCACAAATGGTAAATGGGTTATATTTGTATAGCGCTTTTCTACCTTCAAGGTACTCAAAGCGCTTTGACACTATTTCCACATTCACCCATTCACACACTGATGGCGGGAGCTGCCATGCAAGGCCCTAACCACGACCCGTCCGTTGCTCAAGGACACAACGGACGTGACGAGGTTGGTAGAAGGTGGGGATCGAACCAGGAACCCTCAGATTGTTGGCACGGCCACTCTCCCCACAGCGCCACGCCGTCCCCAAATTTGGGTTACAATCCGATACCAAGTCGTTACAGGACCATACATTGGTCATATTCAAAGTCCTCATGTGTTCAGGGAAGGGTTGTACGGTATACCGGTACTAGTATAGTACCACGATACTAATGAAGCATTTTCGGTACTATACCGCCTCTGAAACGTACCGGTCCCGCAAGCCCCCGCGCCTTCGCCGAAGTCACGTCGTGTCATTGCTGGTTTACGAGCAGAGGAGCATGTTCGGCAGCGCACAATCACAGAGTACTTACAAGCAGACAATGTGTGTAGACAGAAAAGGGAGAACGGACGCATTTTGGCTTAAAAACTAACGATAAAGGTGAAGTTA
Organism: Entelurus aequoreus; assembly: GCF_033978785.1. Lineage (NCBI taxonomy): Eukaryota > Metazoa > Chordata > Actinopteri > Syngnathiformes > Syngnathidae > Entelurus > Entelurus aequoreus. Next base: position 23,529,352 of record NC_084752.1, on the reverse strand, counting down.
TAACACTGAAACACCCTCAGAAAGAGGTGATTTAAGACATGGCTAGCTAGCTAGCGGCTAAGGTCCATCCGCCGTCGGCAGTGTTTTAGCTACTTCTAAATCACTAATCCTGGTCTCCATGGTGACAAATAAAGTATGTTTTTTACAAGTATCATAGTAATATCGAGGAATAGCTAAACATGCTTCACTGCACACCGTAGCTCACCGGCATCAAAATGTAAAAAAACGCCATTGGTGGATCTACACCTAACATCCACTGTAATGATATCAAGTACAGTAGCGTATGTAGTCGATACTACTATGATTACGTCGATATTTTTTGGCATAACAACATCATCTTTCGTTTTTTTAAAATGTATATTATGTTTATAAACTCAGGAAATATGTCCCTGGACACATGAGGACTTTAAATATGACCAATGTACGATCCTGTAACGACTTGGTATCGGATTGATACCCAAATTTGTGGTATCATCCAAAACTAATGTAAAGCATCCAAACAACAGAAGAAAAGTGATTATTACATTTTAACAGAAGTGTCGATAGAACATGTTAAAAGAGAAAGTAAGCAGATATTAACAGTAAATGAACAAGTAGATTAAATATTAATTTTCTACCACTTGTCCTTAATAACGTTGACAAAATAATAGAATGATAAATGACACAATATGTTACTGCATATGTCAGCAGACTAATTAGGAGTCTTTGTTTGTTTACTTACTACTAAAAGACAAATTGTCTTGTATGTTGACTATTTTATTTAAGGACTTAACTGGAATAAGAAACATATGTTTAATTGACCCTAAGATTTGTTGTTAAAATAAAGCCAATAATGCAATTTTTTTGTGGTCCCCTTTATTTAGAAAAGTACCGAAAAGTATCGAAAAGTACCGAAAAGTATCGAAATAATTTTAGTACTGGTACCGGTACCAAAATATTGGTATTGTTACAACACTAGTCCAGTGACATATTTGATGAGTTTATAAACATAATATGAATTAAAAAATAAACGAAAGAAGATGTTGTGATGCCAAAAAATATCGACATAATAATAGTAGTATCGATTGGATATGCTCCTGTACTTGGTATCATTACAGTGGATGTTAGCTGTACGGACCGGTACTTTTCAGAGATGGTATAGTACCGAATATGATTCATTAGTATCGCGGTACTATACTAAAACCGGTATACCGTACAACCCTAATTATTATTAGTAGTAGCATTTTCCATCCAGCGACCAAACTAGTTTACCAAACTTTAAGTAATAAAAGCCAGAGCTGCATATTTTACATTACAGCGTGCATGCGTCCTATTGAGAGAGAGACAATAGTCACACTTGGCTGATATATGCGGAATACAACAATAATATTAGTTAACAGCAGGGAGCTCTGCAGGGAGGTCACCCAAACTTCCATGCGTGTGTGACAGATGTTTTGGAAGGTGAAAGATGCTCCGCAACATCAAAGGAGGGACACATTGATATAAATCAATGTTACACTGGAAAAGGTAACTCCATCGAGCCTTTGACAAATACAACAAAGGAGGAAAAAATATCCTCCAGACTTTCCCTTTTTGACTCCCTGCCAACTCTTTTTTTTACGAGCAAGGAAGTCTCTCCTGGCTCTCCACAGTTCTCTCCTCCTCCCTCTCACCTCCTCATGCTGGGACCCCTCTCCTCCACCCTCCCCCTTCTGAGAAAGTGGGACTCCCTCCTTCCCCTCGAATCTCTCGCTCTCCCTCTCCCGTGTGAGGATTTAACACAATGCAACGCTGGCGGCCTCAGTTGAGCCCGGGACTGTAGCAGAGAGTCACAGCCACAGCATGGATGTCAAACTGCTGCCACTGATGCTTCTGTTGGCCGTGATCACACATGGACCGATCAGCACCGGTGAGTCACTCCGTCTTAAATGGTTATGAATGTCATGGTTTTTTTTTAAATATTACATTATTTTATTTATTTCAAGTACTTCTTCCAAACTGCAGGTTGAATTAATTTGGATGCTGAAGTCTTCATTACCATACTCTTCTCTCTCTTAAAAACATATATTCTTAAGAAATTGCTAACCCAATTTTTTATAATTTACAACATATATGGTCTATTTTCCAATTTCAAAGCTCAATTTATCACAATCTAAGTCCATCCATCCATCCATTTTCTACCGCTTATTCCCAAATCATTGTTTTTTATTCAAATTTGAGGAACTTGGAAAATAATGCAATTATTTGTGCAAAAATGCATGCATTTAGGCGTGAATAAAACACAGTTTTATCTGGGTTTTTGTTAATAAAAAAAAAAAATCAAAATAAATATAAATGATGAAGAAAATGGTTAAATGGACATTTAATGTCAATAAAAAAAAAATTATACTTTATTTACTAAAATCACACAGAATATTAACCAGTGCAACAAATCAATACATAACAATACAATAATAACGCATAATAGTAAAATTCCAAACCAATCCAAGCCACGCAACACCCAAACACAACACCAAAAAAAAAAAAAAACAATATCAACAGTATCAACGATAATAATACCAACATAACAGTGATCAAAAACATGAAACAACAACAAACAAACCAATCACTGTTATTATCGCCTCATCATTTCCATCGCCATGACAAGCATTAATAAAAAAAAACAATAACGTGTCACATTGGCTTACACTTGCACTGCATTTCGAAACATATTGTATCCATTACTAACCACAAAAATAAAAAAGTCATATTTTAAGTTCATTTAATAGTTAAAACAATTTCAAAAAATGGATCCCATTAATTCTAAGTTTTAGTTTTATTAAAGACTCTTGTTTGCGCCATCCTTGCACTTTGCTTGACCATGTATTTCTTCAAATCAATGGTGTTGCACATTATTTATTGGGAAACCCAATCATGCATGGAGCAAGTGTAACAATTAAAAGTTAATTAAAATCACATACAATTTTGCTGCTTTTTTAAAATTCTGTACAAGAATCGACAAAAATGACTGTTTTGGAAGGGGGTCTGGGCAGCGAACTGCCCCCCTTATGTTCTTTACCAGGCGAGCAGCCAAGGTTGGCCTGCATGATGCTAAGCTTGTTGTTTCTGCCCTGCTAGGACCCCCTGATCGCATATTAAAGACATGTGTGCATTGGGCTCTTCTCTGTGCTTTCTTTTAATTAGTTTCTAATTAGGGATAAACAATGCGCTGGTGATAGCGGCGGATGCTCACTTGTGGCCCCGGCGCTGCATGCTGCATAATGATCCTCCGCTTTGCATTAGAATGGGCCCCGAAAAAGGTGCGCGTCATTAGGCTGATATTATTTGGGCCTCAGCCATTTGTCGTGGCACATTTGGTGCTGATTTATAAACATGTGTCAGGAACAATATGCGGAACCGCTGAAGAACACTTTGTTAACTACATTGGGTACAAAATGTTTATTTGTCCAATTATATTATTAAAAAAAGGGATATTGTGGATTAATTATTGTCTCAACATTGCTTTTTAATGGAAAAAAACAACCAGATTTAACACATTTTGCTATAACATAGGGCATTTGATAAGCATCAACATATTTGGGCCATCTGCAAGCTCTATTTTGGAATGTGAATATTATACTTTCATGTTTGATGTTATCAGCGTGCATCTGCAGTGCTGCACGGGGCCTCGCCAGCCTCCATGCTGGTGGCACAGGGGCCATTTGTAATCATTTTAAGAATGTACTTAGGGTGATTTCCACTGAGACCGCAGATGCGGTGTGTGAGCCACAGAGGGCCCTTTTATGAAAGAGGGCAACGTTAGAAATTGAATGTTGAGGACCCTTTAGTGGGAGAATGGTCCGGCTGAATGCTGTCCGAGTGAAAGGCTAAAATTCTGCGAGCGTCTGTGTGTGCATGTGAAAGAGAGAAAGTGGTTCCAAAAAAAAAGGGACTAATCTCTTTTTAATGAGCACGTTGTGGAGAGCAATAGCAGGTAAACTCATATGTTCCCGTGCTTTGGAAAGACATGTTACAGTGGATTAAACACGCTTTTAGGGAGGGATGACAAAGACATAAGGGAGCCAACAATTCATTATTGCATTTATCTTCAACTGCACCGTCTTGTTGATTGGTCATTTGGCATTTAATTGGTTGGTTGTCACACTCTTTGCTCTTTAGTACGAATAACTCATCAAAACATCTTTCAATAAACATTCCTACATTAAATTAAAGCTTAAGGCGTTGGCTTGAAAGCTGCATCCCTCTCATTGTACAACTCAACAAAGAGGTAATAAACTATCAGACTCACTGTCAAACTCATTTAAAATCGGGGGCCACATGGAGAAAAATCGGCTCCCAAGTGGGCAGGACTGGTAAAATCACAGCACGATAACTTAAAAATAAAGACAACTTCAGATTGTTGGGTTTTTTTTGTTTAAAAATAGAACAAGCACATTCTGAAAATGTACAAATCATAATGTTGTTGTTTTTTTTACACTTACATGTTGTGGTTAATAGTATTCTATCTTTATTTCTCGTTATTTATACTTTCTGAATAAATTATGTGCTAATCTAGTCAACGCGTTGGTGTTAATTTTCAATCCATCAAGATGTGGATGTTATTTATGTAGTTTGCTCATTTTCCTCGACTGGTGCACTAACATCATGTGGTTTATTTATTTTTTTACATATGTAGCATCATCTACAGATACAAAGAATTGCTTTTGCGGGGGTTGGGGTTGGGGGGGGGGCATACCGGTACTTTTCAGAGGCGGTATAGTACCGAATATGATTCATTAGTATCGCGGTACTATACTAATACCGGTATACCGTACAACCCTAATATATGTATATACACACACACACATATATATATATATATATATATATATATATATATATATATATATATATATATATATATATATATACTACTGTTCAAAACTTTGGGGTCACCCAAACAATTTTGTGGAATAGCCTTAATTTCTAAGAACAAGAATAGACTGTCGAGTTTCAGATGAAAGTTCTCTTTTTCTGGCCATTTTGAGCGTTTAATTGACCCCACAAATGTGATGCTCCAGAAACTCAATCTGCTCAAAGGAAGGTCAGTTTTGTAGCTTCTGTAACGAGCTAAACTGTTTTCAGATGTGTGAACATGATTGCACAAGGGTTTTCTAATCATCAATTAGCCTTCTGAGCCAATGAGCAAACACATTGTACCATTAGAACACTGGAGTGATAGTTGCTGGAAATGGGCCTCTATACACCTATGTAGATATTGCACCAAAAACCAGACATTTGCAGCTAGAATAGTCATTTACCACATTAGCAATGTATAGAGTGTATTTCTTTAAAGTTAAGACTAGTTTAAAGTTATCTTAATTGAAAAATAAGGACATTTCAATGTGACCCCAAACTTTTGAACGGTAGTGTATATATATATATATATATATATATATATATATATATATATATATATATATATATATATATATATATATATGTGTACAAATTCTGTACGTTTCCATACCACAATTTGAGAGACAACGAACCCATTTTCCCATGCATGTATCTTTATGCAAGCATTGCATGACACATACATCATTGTTTTATTTTAATTGTAGGTATTAAACGATATAGTGCAGTCAATACAAAATTCTTATTAGGTTTTTTTAAAGTTGTTGTCAAGATTAACTATTTTTCCCCAAGTTTTCGTTCCAGCTTAATCATTTAAATGTTTTTGATATTGTTCATTAATAATATTGGTTCTTGTATTTTGCGGTGTGTTTACAGCAAAGCCTATCAGTCTGGTGGAGCGGTGCTGGTGTCGTTCCACTCTCAACACGGTTCCTCAGCGCTCCATCAAAGAGCTCAAGTTCCTGCACACGCCCAACTGCCCCTTCCAAGTCATGTGAGTACAGGACTTAAAGATTAGGACGCTAAGTAAATGAAAGCTCAGTTTGTCTGATGTGAGTTATTCAGGCAGACAACTGACATCCCCAGATATTGTTAAGCATAGTTAAATGATGTACATGTTGTCAGCTCTATTCTCAAGTGTAGTGTTTGCCTTACTTCCTTGCAAAGAGCCAAGGTTGAGGCAGCTCGGCAACAACAAACACAAAACAGTTTTTATTCTTTGCTTTGATTCGATTTTCACGTGTGAACATAAAATAGTTGGCCAGTTTCTTACAACATGATGTAAAAGTTATCTATCCTGCAGGACAAGCTGGAATATATCAATTGCAATACATTGCACACAGCAGGAACTCCCAGGTTGCCTTTTTTTAGTATGTGAAGTTTGATTACATTTCTGTTTTTATGGACTTTCTATGCATGAAAATGCTTTGGTTTGGACTGATGGAAAAAAGTACCTAATTCAAGTACAAAATTCCGGGCCCACTCTTTAAGGGCCCCCCCCCATCCCACCCTAAACCAAACTTCGCCGCCCCATACACATACTTGGTATATTTACGTGCACTACAATACTAATTATTGCATTGATTTGGTTGAAACCAGCTTATGAAAACACATGTGAAAAACGTAATTTGTTTTCTTACTTTTTGAAGAAAATATATTTTTACAAAAAAGTCCCAACAATTTCAATATAAAGTGACCGGAATATGAATTTAAATAATCATTATTCACTTAAATATGATTGTAACTCAAGTTTTCCTTTACTTCAGAGTGTAAAGTAGAGATTATCTGATTCACATAGGATTATTATCACTGAATAATACGAATCACAGCAACAAATTATTATTATGATTATGTTATTTTTAGGACATCACCCGGAGTTAAGTCTCCCTCTGTCTTTGAAAACTTGTGACACATCTGCTTCTAACTCTAATCAAGGCTCCTTGAACTCACCCCAGTTATGCGCAATGAGTTGTAAAAGTGAAACGTATACATACCATTCTCCTATGCTGCCACAAATAGATGCATTATATATTTATCTTTCTTCTATCACTTCACCCTTGTTACAAAAATGTTGGTGCTGTGTGTGAATGCTTAAAGGTGAACTTTGACGATGTTATGACGTCTGTGATTTGTGAAATGTTCGAAGTTAGGTTTGCCGCTATCCAGGTGGAACCATTTCGTATTTGTATCAAGAAGGTGTAGGTAGTAGTCTTAGACATTCTAGATTTTATTCAAGCAACCTTATTATTAGGGATGCAACAAAAGTTGCTTGGAGTAAAAGTATGACTTCCCTACTTATTAAACATACATCCCCCTTATATACATGTAACGGCAAAAAAAAATCAAATGATTGTTAAGTAAAGTACTATTTCTCATAAATTCAAGCAACTAAAATACTTTCTCAGGAATACTTCAGAGATTAAGTTAGAAGTACTCAAGATTAGGTACAGGCTACAAAAATGTAAATTCACATAACTCAATTATTTCAAGTGTAGTAATTAAATCAGACAGGAACATGAAAATGAATATTACAGGGCAAAAACATTACATTATGTACACTACCGTTCAAAAGTTTGGGGTCACCCAAACAATTTTGTGGAATAGCCTTCATTTCTAAGAACAAGAATAAACTGTCGAGTTTCAGATGAAAGTTCTCTTTTTCTGGCCATTTTGAGCGTTTAATTGACCTCACAAATGTGATGCTCCAGAAACTCAATCTGCTCAAAGGAAGGTCAGTTTTGTAGCTTCTGTAACGAGCTAAACTGTTTTCAGATGTGTGAACATGATTGCACAAGGGTTTTGTAATCATCAATTAGCCTTCTGAGCCAATGAGCAAACACATTGTACCATTAGAACACTGGAGTGATAGTTGCTGGAAATGGGCCTCTATATACCTATGTAGATATTGCACCAAAAACCAGACATTTGCAGCTAGAATAGTCAATTACCACATTAGCAATGTATAGAGTGTATTTCTTTAAAGTTAAGACTAGTTTAAAGTTATCTTCATTGAAAAGTACAGTGCTTTTCCTTCAAAAATAAGGACATTTCAATGTGACCCCAAACTTTTGAACGGTAGTCTATACTTTCAATTTTAGCTATCCCAATCAATGTAATTAAATGCTAGGAATAAACAAATACAGTTTAAGATTATTCATTGATTTCGTATCTATACATAATTGTATTTATATATATAATAGTTGTATTTTAATTATGTATGAATATCTTATTTATATATTATTCAATGTTGCAAAAGTTATTCATGTTTAATATAATGTTTTTATTGTCTAGAGGGTCATATAACATGTTTTCATATTTAGTAGGAAATCCCACAAATTCCAAAGACATGCACCTGGGGATAGGTTGATTGGCAACACTAAATTGGCCCTAGTGTGTGAATGTGAGTGTGAATGTTGTCTGTCTGTCTGTGTTGGCCCTGTGATGAGGTGGTGACTTGTCCATGGTGTACCCCGCCTTCTGCCCGAATGCAGCTGAGATAGGCTCCAGCACCCCCCGCGACTCCAAAAGGGACAAGCGGTAGAAAATGGATGAATGGATCGCACAAATGTATATTATATACTGTATAACACTGAGGTAATGTAGTTCACCTTGACTTATTTCCAGAACTATTGTTGCATTGCTTGCGTTGGCTCTGTATGCTTTTGTAAAATGTTGCGAAATATTCAAAGAGACTAAGTTACTTTGATAAATACATTAAACGATAAGTGTGTTGAATTAGTGTCCTGATGCAATTGAGTGCACTACCTAACTGCAACCTGCAGAGGTGCTATTGATTCAGTCCCAACTAGTCGAAAGAAGTGCAATGCAATACCAACTTATGGCAGTGCCTCTCCATTACTTTCTGTTATTTTTCCTCTTATCTTTCTTCCTAAGTGATTTCCTAAGAGGAGTCCATTCAAATTCATTACGTGTTTTTAAAAGGCCAAATTGTTCCCACCTGCTGTTCTTAAATTGCTGAATGCCAAATGGTTAGCGCGTGCGTGTCTATCATAATTTGCATATAAACACGCCCTTATTTCCCCAATATGCATATGTAAACACCCTTAATTCCGTAATTTGCATAGGTAAACGCCCTTAATTCCCCATATAAGGGCACAATTCCGGCGGAAAAGCCGAACATCAAACAGACGGAGAAAACACAAACAGATTACAGAAGACAAATTTGTATTATCCCGCAGGGGAAATACATAATGTCAAAACGTAAGTTTAAGAAAGGGGGGACGGCTGAGGTAGCCCCGAAGCGGAAGAAAAACTGGTCGAGTTCAGAAATGGAGGTTCTACTGCAAGAAGTGGAGAAAAACAAAGTAGTGATCCTCAGCAGTGTGTGTGTGTGTGTGTGTGTGTGTGTGTGTGTGTGTGTGTGTGTGTGTGTGTGTGTGTGTGTGTGTGTGTGTGTGTGTGTGTGTATGTGTGTGTGTGTGTGTGTGTACGTGCATGCACGCACACAGTATTTTGAAATGTCTTTATATTGCTCATTTTGCTATATGTCTGTCTGTCTGTCTGTCTGTCTGTCTGTCTGTCTGTCTGTCTGTCTGTCTGTCTGTCTTATCTATCTCTATCTATGTATGATATTCATTTAAACATTAGACAATAGAAGTAAGGGAACTTGTCACACTTAAGAACAAATAGGCCACCCTAAGAGTGCACTGGAGCACTCTTAGATTTTGTTCTTACCTACGAACAAATCCCAGTTTAGAAAAGATTGGTGAATACAAAAATATCCTTAAAAACTTCGAAAGTGGGCCTAAGAACTAAATGTGTTCTTAAGAACAGTTGCTGAATGGTTCCCATTGTGTTTTTGAAGCTGCACCAATTTCGTCAGAATTTTCACCAAACTTGAAGCGTTTTGTCCAGAGGATTATTTGTGATTTGTACGTTTTCAGAATGTGACTGTTCTATTTTTGGCCAAAGTAAAACAAAGAAAACAACCTGGAGTTGTCTTTATTTTTAAGTTATCACGCCATGATTTTACCATTAAGGCCCACTTGGGAATAGATTTTCAACCATGCGGCCCCGGAGCTAAAATGACTTTCAATCAATCATTCAATCAAAGTTTATTTATACAGCCCTAAATCACGAGTGTCTCAAAGGGCTGCACAAGCCACAACGACATCCTCGGCTCAGATCCCACATCAGGGCAAGAAAAAACTCAACCCAATGGGATGACAATGAGAAACCTTGGAGGGGACAGCAGATGTGGGGACGCCCTCTGGGCGATTGGTGCAATGGACGTTGAGTGTATCTAGTGAATAGTGTGAGAGTCCAGTCCATAGTGGATCTAGCATAATAGTGTGAGAGTCCAGTCCATAGTGGATCTAACATAACAGTGAGAGTCCAGTCCATAGTGGATCTAGTTAATAGTGTGAGAGTCCAGTCCATAGTGGGGTCAGCAGGAGATCATCTTGAGTGGAGACAAGTCAGCAGCGCAGAGACGTCCCCAACTGATGCACAGATGAGTGGTCCACCATGGGTCCCGACTTTAGACAGCTAGCACCTCATCTGTGGTCACCAAATCTGTGCCCCCCCCCCCCCCCTCTCCACAAAGGAGAAACGGCAGATCAACTGGTCTAAAAGGGGGGTCTATTTAAAGGCTAGAGTATACAAATGAGTTTTAAGATGGGACTTAAATACTTCTACTGAGGTAGCATCTCTAACTGTTACTGGGAGGGCATTCCAGAGTACTGGAGCCCGAATAGAAAACGCTCTATAGCCCACAAAACCTAGGGGAACACTAATAAGCCGGAGTTCTTTGAACGCAGATTTCTTGCCGGGACATATGGTACAATACAATCCGCAAGATAGGATGGAGCTAGACCGTGTAGTATTTTATACGTAAGTAGTAAAACCTTAAAGTCGCATCTTAAGTGCACAGGAAGCCAGTGCAGGTGAGCCAGTATAGGTATATATGTATATAAAGGTATATACAGTATAGGCGTAATATGATCAAACTTTCTTGTTCTTGTCAAAAGTCTAGCAGCCGCATTTTGTACCAACTGTAATCTTTTAATGCTAGACATAGGAGACCCGAAAATAATACGTTACAGTAATCGAGACGAGACGTAACGAACGCATGAATATTGATCTCAGCGTCGCTGGTGGACAAAATGGAGCAAATTTTAGCGATATTACGGAGATGAAAGAAGGCTGTTTTAGTAACACTCTTAATGTGTGACTCAAACGAGAGAGTTGGGTCGAAGATAATACCCAGATTCTTTACCGAGTCGCCTTGTGTAATTGTTTGGTTGTCAAATGTTAAGGTGGTGTTATTAAATAGGTGTCGGTGTCTAGCAGGACCGATAATCAGCATTTCCATTTTCTTAGCGTTAGCGGACATCCATTGTTTAGTTCGACACCCCTGATGTAGAGTCGTGGTGCCGATCATGAATATTAACGTGGGCCTGAAGTGAGGTGCGTGATGTTAATGTCCTGCTAAAACAAGAGGCTCCAGTTGAAAGAAAGAGAGGAAATAAAGTGATGACGGCCACAGCTCGAGGGTGCTATTTATGTTTTTGCCAAGGAAGCAATAATTAAGGGTCAAAGTGATTACCTTTGTGTTTGCTGACCCCCCCACCTCCGAGTCCCTTATCCACTGTTGTTGTTTTGGGTTTTTTATTTGCCGCCAATGTCATTGGTCTGGAACACATTAACTCAAAGCCTCATTCATTTGTTTGCTATAGAAAATGGCAGAAGCCTCACAGCCAAAAGGCGAAACGGCTGCCAAATGAGGAGGGGGGGGAGTGACTTGTGAGCGTTGGAAGCGAGAATGAATAGCGAAAGGTCGCAGAGGACATGGAGAGCTCTGACCAGGCATGGAAAAACTGCGCTGCCAGAGGAGTCAAGAAGTCATTTAGGCGAGGCGGGATGTATTCCGTGCTGCTCTGATATCTCTATTGAGGCACATGAAAGGCGGCTAGTAACACTAGACTCTTCTACCGCCCCCCCCCCCCCCACCCAGCAGCGTCCCACCGTGCACCCGTGCCAAGCCATCCCAGCATGCTGTTGGTATTACCTTGCTGTGAAGTAATTACTACCTGCTGCTTGTGGAACTTTAGCCGAGTCACTTCGAGGTGAAGCTGCGAGTCGACGAGGAGACAGATAAACAGGATGAGGAAGGACACCTCCAAAACAGGACCGAGCTCCCAAGCGGGATGGGCCGGCCACCCCTAATAAAAAAAAGAAGGCAGAGAAAGTAAGCACAGATCCAATTACGGGTGTTGTTGACATGTTTGATTGAGGGATGGGGATCGGAGGCTGAAGCCCGCGATGCTGCGCTTTAAAGTGGGGACGCCATTTGCTCACACAGGAGGCGGCAGGTTGAAGTGGCTGCAGTGACGAGGGGGCGCCTACACGGGATGTGGGGGGTGTTTCATTTGTGGAGCGGTGTGATGGAGATATGGAAGGAGGAAAGGTTGTTAACTCTCACGCGCGACCTTTTGCCACGGAGGTGTGAGACCCACATGTTGAGAGGCAGCTACAAATCCTCTCTTAAATATTTGGCCCAGGGTTCCATCACTCACAGGAACACACACACACACACACACACACACACACACACACAGACACAGACACACACGCACACACACACGCACACACACACACACACACACACACACACACACACACTTCGACCGCGACAATGTTAATCATATAGTGGCTTGAACGCGCTAATATCCCAGAAGACGCGTCTCACACTGCAAAAATGATCCATTCACACCTGGTAATACGTTGAGGGTTTATAAATATTATTCTACTTTAACAAATCGTGTTCATTGAAAATAACATTTAGATTTTTTATTTGTGGCAAGAACATGCATTCACAAAATAAATGACGTCAACACTACAAACCATTTGCCACTTGCCAGGTTTTTTTTTTTTTTATTCTTGAAATTTCCCTATTTTTAAGAGCTATTTACTTATTTTTAGTCATTAACTATAATCCCAATTTTAGCAAGAATAATTATATATTGTCCATTCTAGTTTAGAAATATTAAAATTGAGAAAATAACTATTCAAATAAGACATTTTGGTTTTCCCGACATAGAAAATAATGCTTGTTTTCAGAATAAAATACTTATTTGTATCTTAAAAGTCCTGCTAATTTCTAGATATAGAAATTTTAATTTAGAATGTCTTATCAAGTAAAATTAACGAGCTGCATGCATGGATAATTTCCCTAGTTTTTTTTTTAAAAAATCCTAAAATCTTGTATTTTTATTTTATATTTTGTCAGCTCTTTTTGCAGTGTATAATATTATTTAAAGTAGACCGATTGTATGATGTATTCAAACATACTCAAGATAACATGTATGAGATATGCTTTGGTTGAATTTTTTCTCCACAACTTTTGCTCCACAGTTACATTTATAAACCATTTTCTGAGTCTGTCTGCAAATTTAGATGGCAAATGAAACCCACCACGTTCCACCCTCTCCCAAAGAATATATATTTTCAAACACAGTTGAAAATAAACGTCATAAACAGCATACAAATTCACCGCTTACAACATTAGGTACGCAAAAAACTGCATTTTCAGCATTTATCTCACCGCATGGCACAGGTCATTATTGTGCACATGCCACAATTAGATGAAAAGAATAATAATAATTTTATTTATTTTTTTGTCCTGTCCAGCTTCTCAGGCAAATCATATAGTTCAGGGGTGTCCAAACTTTTTCCACTGAGGGCCGTACACAGAAAAATTTAAGCATGGGGGGCCATTTTGATATTTTTCATTTTCAAACCTTAACAAAATATATGTATTTTTTTTAAAAAAATTTTAACCTTTAGGGCTCCCGGGGACTATAAAGGGTCTCAGTCATTAAACTGTTAAAAATAAGTCAAATTGTTATTATTATTTTTTATTTAACGCTTACAGTAAATCTCTATATATATATATAAAGTAAAAAAAAAAAAAGGTTTTCTGTCAGACAACTTTGTTTTTTATAGTAAAACTGAAATATGCAGTATTTAGTAATTAGAGCCTTAAAATATCAATAATGCAGGACACCATTGATTTTAATTCTTTAATATTTTTGAGTAATCACAGTGAAAAGTTCAATAAAATCCTACTAAATATATTTGGGATCCAAAAGGTCCCCCACTCATAAAGTGATACATTTGTAGTAGTTTTTTTTTACTTTTAACACTTAAATTACGAGATCAACTTCAGATATAAATCTGTCGATTTTACGTTTTGAACTATTATTTTGTTTGTTTTATGCTCTTTTGTCAAATACAACTTTGATGTTTTCATATGGCAACCACACAATATATGCAATATTTTTTCCACATAAAACATTTTAAAGTGATATTTTTTAACTAATAATTCATTATAACAGATTTTTAGTCTTTTTTTTTTTTTAGCAATGGCAAAAAAAAGAAAAATAAACAAAGACAAAAGAAAAAAAACAGCCTGTATCGCAGCTTTGTGTCAACATTGCAACTTTTTCTTGTTAGATTTCACCTCATTCCACTTTTTTAAAATGTTTTTTTTTTATTTTTGCAATATCATAAATTTTGCAATTTTTGTAGAATGTGTGGCGAGCCGGTAAACAATTAGCTGCGGGCCGCAAATGGCCCCCGGGCCGCACTTTGGACACCCCTGATATAGTTGATGTAGATGCCCGTATCGGCTGTTCAGATTTACTTTACAGAAGAGAAGTGTAGGATACTTCTCTTGTTGCCTTATTTGTATTTGACTTTATCCAAATGTATTTATATTATCATTTGGTGCAGCCGGGCCGGAGCAGGAGGGGATAGAAAGAGAAAAAAAGAAGCCAGCTATATTAACCTTGTAGATTGTTATAGTAACAATAGGCTAAGCTTTGTCAGTGTGCCATGTGTTATCCAGTTTCCCCTAGAGTAACAACGTTGATATATGTTTGATGAAACGTGATTATGTGCATGAGTGTATGTATGTATATGTACAGTAAGTGTATATGTATGTCTGTACAGTGAATATATATGTACAGTATGTGTATATGTATGTTTGTACAGTGCAGGCTTTTTCGTCGGCGTGGCTAATCCAACTTTGTTCCTGTCCATGCTGACTGAACAGTCCTGTGTAAAATATGTGGACAAATTAATTTCATTATAATCATTTTGTAGATATTATAGCAGGCGGGAGGGCATGAAACAAGAATAAGCAATCTCAACAGAGGACGAGACTGGCCGACAGCAGATACTACTAGATTGTCAATCTGTGACATCACAAATGGCCCACGGTTAAAAAAAAAAAGACCACAAAGCACAGCGTTCAGAGGCATCCAAAACTGCGTGCAAGCTCACGCCCAAATACATGAACCTTATAATTTGACGCTTAATAGCCATTATTTATTATTTATATCATATTAACATTAGAAAAGAGGAAAATCATTAGGTCTCCTTCAAATCAATCTGTTATCACAATCCTTTAAAAAAAAACTATAAAACAAACAACATATTGCATAACATGATGATAACACTAGGATAGTACTACAATTATATTTTACCATAAATGGTTGGGAGTTGCAGAGGATAATATTGGAACACTTTTTGCAAAAAAATAAGTCACCAAAAAATAATTTTCATATAAAATTCTCATATACTATCATAGGAATTGGTTCTTTGGATAGATGAAATTATAAAATTGTATATTTTCAGGGTCTAAGAAGCGAACAAATAAGCACAAATGATCATTCATTAAAATCAAAACACAGACTTAAAATACTTAAATTTAAAAACAATATTTATGGTAATGCAGATCTCAAATTTACCTAATTTGTGTGGGGGTTTTTTGGGTTTTTTTTTGGTGTATGAAGAAAAGTCTGTCCAAATAGAGATTTGTCAGACAAAGTGCATTAGTGTTCAAAGTGACCCTAATTGTGTATCCGGTGATCATTTAGTTCAATCAGAGTTAAATTGAACCACCGGTCAGATCAAAAGGACTCACCAAAAATACAAAGTTTACATCAAACCCTGTGCACAGATGTCGTTGAGTCTGTGGAATATCACACAAACACGCAGGCCATTAGGCTAAAAACACTACAATGTCACAGATCTCAGGGAGTTTGCAGTCTGCTTGCACACATCTGAGTATTAGCAAAAAATATGATATGTTTTAAAATGTATGTATAGGTTTGAAATGTGAAATGTTACTAAGCAGTTCAATATCAAAATCACTCACCATACAGCAATAGATGATAAATGTCTATTACCTGACAGTTTATATGTTAGCTGCCTCTCTTTGTTTATAATGTATATTTTATGTTGTATCTACTCTTTATTTTATGCTCCCTTTTTTTTTTGCTACAGCTGTTACATATACTGTAAAATTGTCCATGGAAATTGGGATTTGTTATATATTGTATATATTATATAATAATATAATATAATATAATAATACATCAGTATATATACTGTATATATAATATGTAAATATTACATATATGTTATGTTTTATATTGCTACTGTGGTACATTTTTAGTCTACTTTATACCTTTTGTTTTCGCCCTCTTTTTGTGCCCTTGTGTGCATTATCCTTTCCATCCTTATCCTTTCCTTCCTTTGTAACTGAGCTACTGTGTGGAAGAATTTCCCTTGTGGATCACTACAGTTTGTCTAATATCTAATAAGTGTCCTCTTAGTGCTTTATAAGCTTTATTGAAGTACAGACGTCACTCTAAATTCTAGCGCCTTAAAGGTTGTACTTTTGGAAATTATCAGACGTTTTAAGTATATTTTATATAATGTGTTGACAACTCTGCAGATCTAGTACTAGTGTAGGCTAGTAGTAATGTAGTCTTGCTGCTGTACACGTTATCACTGGTGATCAACTTCTTTTTACACTTGTCTATTATTCATGTAAAAAAATACGATGCGTAAGGTTTATCTCTGAAACGTTATCACGCCTGTGTGCCCTCCTGTATCGGATTTGTTCATGTCAGTGTGAACAGTACAATTCTGAATGTTTCAAATCTGACCCAAGGCTCTTTCGTCTGTGGATATCAGTCAGATATGTATTCGATGCCACTGCAGTCCGAACAATTGCAGTCATCCGACCTATACTACAACAAAAAATATTCGCCAAAATAAACGGTTACAAATTAAATTATTGACAAATGAGCTGAAAAAAAGTGAAAATAACGTTTTAGAAACGTACGTCAATGTTCCACCACACCTCTCTAGGACTGCTTGCCCACTCGTTCTTCGGAGAAGACGTTGAAGCAAATGTCCTACGAACTTGCCCTCTTCCTTTTTAGACTTCTATGCGTGATAATTCCATTCCGAAAATGTCGACTTTGATTGCACAAAATCCTTTAAATTACCACAATGCGCCGGGATGTAGACCGACTAGAATTGGAGCCATGTTTACTTCTATTAACACTGCAGCACATGTGACATCATGGGTCAGTTTGCGTTCACATTAGACATTTTTTTCTGAAATGTGACCGACTAAATAAAAAGATCGCTTTTGACAAAAATAAAATAAAATTCAAGGAGACCTGTGATGATTTTCTTTTTTTCTGATACATAAATGTTGTTACAATGTTGTATAATCCTGTTAAACAATGCCAAAGCATCAAATTATAAGGTTCAATAATTTCGGCGTGGGCTTGCACGCAGTTTTGGATGCCTCTCTTCGTGGATTTTTGCAGTTTGGCTCTGGTGTGACGTCACAACGAGGTGGACGTACTTATTTGGACATTAAGTCAAGCTCTTAGCTAGAGTGGTAAGGTCCTCCCCCTCTGCTTCAAGTTATGAGGAAACACAAAACAAAGGTAAGCTAACGTATTATTTGTATCTAATCTAATGCACATAATAACATAGACGTGCATAAATGCTGCTACAAGCAGAGCAGAGTCTGACTCAATTGGAAAGTGCGCAGTTGTATCTAATGTGACCAGGTGAATCTTTATAAAATGTTAGCTAAGTTTTTTTTACTTTGAACAGTGAACTTAAAGATAAATTACGACACTTTTAGGGAGGGTGGGGCGAGGTATAATGCAAATCTGAAGGAATGAGACAGACTCAACAAATCTAGTCCAGTTATATACACTACCGTTCAAAAGTTTGGGGTCACATTGAAATGTCCTTGTTTTTGAAGGAAAAGCACTGTACTTTTCAATGAAGATAACTTTAAACTAGTCTTAACTTTAAAGAAATACACTCTATACATTGCTAATGTGGTAAATGACTATTCTAGCTGCAAATGTCTGGTTTTTGGTGCAATATCTACATAGGTGTATAGAGGCCCATTTCCAGCAACTATCACTCCAGTGTTCTAATGGTACAATGTGTTTGCTCATTGGCTCAGAAGGCTAATTGATGATTAGAAAACCCTTGTGCAATCATGTTCACACATCTGAAAACAGTTTAGCTCGTTACAGAAGCTACAAAACTGACCTTCCTTTGAGCAGATTGAGTTTCTGGAGCATCACATTTGTGGGGTCAATTGAACGCTCAAAATGGCCAGAAAAAGAGAACTTTCATCTGAAACTCGACAGTCTATTCTTGTTCTTAGAATTAAGGCTATTCCAAGAAATTGTTTGGGTGACCCCAAACTTTTGAACGGTAGTGTATGTGGCTGTTGAGCAAAATTTACACTAAAGCATATCCAACACATATTAGCTAAATCACAATGAAGTGGTTTTAAATTAAATAAAAATAATCATAGGTTCCATTTAAGAGAGTGTTTGAATTGTATTTTATTGTTGAATTGCTACAGTAGTAGCTTTTACAGAAATGTTACCTAAAATATCACCTTTTTGGGTAATAAATATTGTATGATTGTGACAGTTTGACCTTGAGAAAGGTTAATTCAATTGCATTCGATTGATTGTTTATATTTTTAGCCAAATATTTTGGTGGTCAATATAATGGAAGTGAAAATTCACATTTTCAACCAAACCCCAACATTTGTTTAAGTAAATCACACTGACATTTTCTGCTTTTAGTGTGTGAATATAGATACAGTATATCACATTTATTAAGCACCCTAATGTTATTTTATAGATATATGAAAGATTGTAGTATTACGGAGCGCCTAAAGGGACATGGATGTTTTGCGAGATCTCGAAAAGGTTTTTTTCCTATGTCAGTGAACCGGAAGTAAAACAGACACAGCGGTGGTGAACCGGAAGTGAAACAGACAAAGCGATGGAGGAGCCTACCCATCATCTGTGCTCTGTTGTGGGACCATAATACGATTTGATGTCTTTATATGTTAGGCCAATACTAAAATAGAAATCAATGATGGGTAGGCTCCTCCATCGCTTTGTCTGTTTCACTTCCGGTTCACCATCGCTGTGTCTGTTTTACTTCCGGTTCACTGACATAGGAAAAAAACCTTTTGCGACATCTCGCAAAGCATTTTTTTCCCTCCATGTCCCTTCTTGAACTCAAACTTATAATACATAATTCACCCCTATGCAATATTCTACCTTAATACCCTAGTGTGCAATATCCATTGAGTGCAATACATCCGACACTGATTGTTATTTATTACTCCGGTACTTTTGTCTTGTTCTGTATATTGTACAGTAATTTGTATAGTGTTTTGTATATTGTACAGGATTGCTTGTTATTTTTATTTGGTAGTAGTCTGTTTATTTCAATTCTTATTTTTTATCTTTATTACTTCTTGTGAAATTTAATTTTATCCCATATTTGTTTCCACTACCGCACCTTAAGTTGGAGTCCTTAATCTTGTTATATGCAAAAATAATGATAATAAAGTCCATTCTATTCTATTAGGGGCTCCGTATAGTATAGATCTTGTAACATCATAGTTTTTATTTAATGACTATGCAAAAGTACAGGTGTGCAAGGGCCATTTTAAACATCTACTTAGAATTTCATCTGAACGGTTGTTCGCAGCTATTCTAAAAAATTGTCCATGCATAATTTTAGCTCATTTCAATGAAATGCGCTTCAGACAGAGCACGGGCATCTCTCGCAGCTGTTCTCCAGTGGAAACAGAAGAGTGTTAATTTTCCTCAGCTGGCTGCTGGTTGACTGCCTGTCATGCTCAGGCAGCCTCACATCTGCAGCTCACGTGTGTTAGTTAGTTAGAGGACGTGCTGAGCTTTGTAGGACTTCTGAGCTCAGGTGTTTCTGGCCTGCCATTTCATGAACTGTGCCTAAATACCAGTATGGATAACGATTACTTTCGTTCCTTTTTGTGCTAAAAATGAGATTCCGAAAGATAAATAGGATAAATTGAAGATTTCTTCTTTGAGATTTTTCCCTCCAGAGAGATTGAGGTTGTAATCATGTGGCTTTAAACTGTGATGTGTTTTGAGAAGTTTACAAAGATGAACTCTTGATTCCATAAATACCGAAATGATTTATTAGCTAGTGATAAAATAAATATGTTCGGAAACAGCGCATGATCCTTTAAGTGTTTCCGCAGTGTTTACCTTTTATCACCTCCCCAGATGATATTTAGACTACTGTAGGGACTCATTAATGTTGCTCGTGGTTCATTCTGTGGTTTATATTTCCACAAAGAGAAACATATTGTACTTTTATGTATGTTTGTCGTTGCATCACTGGATCTCAGTGATCCGATTCTTACAGCTTATCTTGCCAAATAAACTTTTAAAATGTTTCTAAGCAACTTTATAGGCGGAGGATGCGCCCATTGACAATGAAGCTGATTTATGTATGACACTTAAATAGATAAACTAATGCCCAATCTTCCTTTTGGAGAATCAAGCATTCGCACAGTTTACACAATAATGTCGAAAGTACAGTTATAAATGAACTGTTAACAAAATGGAGTGCCATGTTTATCCATCAATTATGTCAGTTGGCAGGCTCCTTCCTGGTAATGGAAGATAAAACAAAAGGAACATATCATTTTTGATTCTAGGATGGCGGGAAGCCATAGTTTGACTCAAATGGCTTTGAACTGTAAATAAAATCCTCTAACAAAAAATGAAAAGGTTGTCTGTTTGGTTGCTAGCAAGCTAGGCTACACCTAGTTCAAGACAACAGGAACATACCCTTTTAAAAACCATTCTGGGGAAATATAGTTGTAAAAGGTTAAACAAGAGAGAAGAAATGCTAGAAATAAAATTGACATCAAGGTTTTAATTAGTACGATAACGTGACCGCACGAGGCTGAGTTTTTTATTCCCCCGCCATCACCGGCATTTGAGTGACAACCATGTTGACAGTCTAAAAATAACATGCCTTCCTTCACTCGTTATTTTCACAGTTTTATGCATTTATATGTATACAATATAAAAGTCGCAAATGGAATCGTAAACTAAATTTAGATGCGAAAAATTTGCAATTACATTTTTGCTCAAAATCGTGCTATGTCTATTTGTTGGCTAGCAGGCCACTTCCTGGTTCATAGAAAATGATGTACGAGAGTAGCAATACTTTCTACTGTAGATGAATGATGTCTCCACCTTTTCTATTTACATTATTTTCACAGAGAGAAGGAACAGTTATATTGTCACTGAAATGCCAAAAATAATTCATTCATTTTAAAAAAAAGTGTTTGTTTGTCTGCATGTTAGCTAGCAGGTCACTTCCTGATTCTCGGAGAATGACGTGCAAGATTAAAAACACTGTAGATGAATAGGTCACTCTGTACCATTTCTATTTGCGGAAATTTTCACAGTGAGTTGGGACGGTAATTTGTAAATGTAATGTTGAAAAGACATACCTAATATTTACAAAAAAATTTGCTTATTTGTTGGAAATAATTTTGGTGGAAAAAAATTGTTTGTTTACATGTTAGCTAGCAGGTCACTTCCTGGTGGATGGAGAATGACGTACGAGATTAACAATACTGTAGATGAACGGGTGTCTACTATTTCTATTTACATTATTTTACAGATGGCGTTGGGACAGGTATCTTGTAAATAGAATGCAGAAAAGAGATAATTATTATGGGGAGATGTTTGATTGTCTGTAGGTTAACCAACAGGCCACTTCCTGGTTCATGAAGAATAACGTTTGAGATTTTAAAAATAATGTAGCTAAACGGGCTCCACCATCTATATGGGACCCCGACTTAAACAAGTTGAAAAACTTATTCGGGTGTTACCATTTAGTGGTCAATTGTACGGAATATGTACTTCACTGTGCAACCTACTAATAAAAGTCTCAATCAATCAATCAATCAATCAATCAATATTTACATTATTTTACAGATGGATCTGGAACGGTTAATCTGTAACTGTAGTGTCGAAAAGACATACTTAATATTTAAAAATATATATTTGTTTGTTTGCATTTTAGCTAGCAAATCACTACCTTGTTCATGGAGGGTTTTTTTTGATTGATTGAGACTTTTATTAGTAGGTTGCACAGTGAAGTACATATTCCGTACAATTGACCACTAAATGGTAACACCCGAATAAGTTTTTCAACTTGTTTAAGTCGGGGTCCAGTCGGAGAATGACGTACAAGATTTTAAAATATTTTAGATTAATGTTTCTCTACCATTTCTAGTTCTATTATTTTTCACAGGGCCTTAGGATGGTACATTTGTAACCGTAATTCCAAAAAGAGATCATTAATATTGAAAAAAAGTCTGCCTTTCTTTGTTTATCTGTATGTTAGTTAGCATGTCACTTCCTGGTTCACGCTGGTAAACACATGGTTTCCAACCATTCCCTTTAAAAAAAACGTAATCGTCCAGTATTTAGAAGCAAAAGTATGCGTGTTGTATAGACTTACTTTGTCGCAAATTAAGGTGAGAATGTAAATGGCAAACATGCACCTTATAAATTCAGGTCCCAGCCAAATAGTGTAACACAAATAATTAAGGCAAAAAAAAAATCCACCAACCAGGTAGAGGTGAAGACAAATGGCCTTTAAGGAAGTTGCAACCTTAACCTGGTAAGTGAATTTTTGCGAAATAGGAACACTATTTATTGCATGATTTTTATGAATATTACATGCATCTTTATAAGCCTTTATAACAGTGGTTCTTAACCTGGGTTCGATCGAACCCTAGGGGTTCGGTGAGTCGGCCGCAGAGGTTCGGCGGGGGTCAAAACACACCTGATTCATCGTGTAAATACAAACTTCTCCCTATCGGCGAATTACGGATACGGCAAAAGCTGACTGGTTTGCAGGTGTGTAATTTGTTGTGAGTTTATGCACTGTGTTGGTTTTGTTGTTTGAACAAGGTGATGTTCATGCACGGTTCATTTTATGCACCAGTAAAAAAATATGATAACACTTTAGTATGGGGAACATATTCACCATTAATTAGTTGCTTATTAACATGCAAATTTGTAACATATTGGCTCTTATCTAGTCATTATTAAGTACTTATTAATGCCTTACTCGGCATGGCCTTATTATAACCCTAACCCTCTAACCCTGACCCTAACCCTAACCAAATAACTCTAAATTAAGTCTTTATTACTTAGAATATGTTCCACTAGTGTCCAAATAACTCTAAATTAAGTCTTTGTTACTTAGAATATGTTCCACTAGTGTCCAAATAACTCTAAAGTAAGTCTTTGTTACTTAGAATATGTTCCCCATACTAAAGTGTTGCCAAAAACCTATAACTTTGTCTTGAATTTGAAAAAAAACAACATTTTATTTTTCACTAAAGAAGGGTTCGGTGAATGCGCATATGAAACTGGTGGGGTTCGGTACCTCCAACAAGGTTAAGAACCTCTGCTTTATAAGCTTATATCCGAGTTCTTTCTCTGCACACAATTACATGTATTTGGAGTTTTGTTAGCCGTGTTATCTAATTCCCCAGCAAACCAGGTCTCATTTGCACACATTGGATTTAAAAATCCCTAACTGTATCCCAGCTCAGAAAATCTAATATTCAAATTGTGTCATGTTTTTTTTCCCCACACAGTGCCAAGCTGAAGAACAACCGGGAAGTTTGCATCAACCCTGAAACCAAGTGGCTGCAACAGTACTTGAAGAACGCCATTAACAAGTGAGAGTAATTCTCACTTTCTTCTGCATCCTTGACAAAGACAGACACGAATAATTCGAATTTGGAGCCTGGAGAGTACAAATAAACCACAGTTACAAATTGCCGGTTGACCGTCTAGCTGGTACTTACTCAGCGAAAGCGTTGACGCATGCAGCTGAGTTATCATCTGTGAAATGATCTGCATTAAGTTGAGGAAAGTCATAAATCTTCTTGCGGTGCGACGGCTTCCTCCTTTCTCATAACCTTCTGCCTGAGAATCACAGGCGTCATCACAGAGTTTATCATCATCAGTTCGCTCGCCGCACTTAAGCACGCAAGTATGTCAACTGGCTTTTTAAAGGCATTCATTGCATAATTATCGCCACTAATTGCACATTAACAGCGGACCAGCCTTAGCCGTAGGGCAACACTGGGGGAGGAAAGCGTAAAAAGTCCAACAATAGCAGAAGCGCGTTCAGATTTTAACAAGCAATGTAGTTAAAATCAACACATTCCTCATAAACAAAATGTGTCTGGTAGTGATTATTGCCAGGCTGCGTGCCTGCTTCTTTGAAACATGGTGAACACTCAAAGCGCACAATATAAAGATACACAATAAATTAATTTACTGGTGTTGTTTACTGTGTTTGTGCAGGGTCAATCTTTGTTGATTGGCTGGGCAACGTCAAAAGTTTATACTGCCCTATGGCAGTCACATTACGGTATGTTTCGGACTATAAGCCTCTACTTTTTTCCCAAGCTTTGAATCCTGCGGCTTTTACAGAGGTGCCGCCAATTAATGGATATTTCTTCACTAATGGCTAAATTATGGAATGGATGAGGCAAAGAAATCAGACAATGTCCTAAAATGATCCACTTGAAGAAACTGTTCAAACCTAAAGTGTTTAAAAAAGTACAAGGAATAAGAATCCCGATAAACATTTTGAACCTTTTGTTTTTTTTTGACGTTTTGTTTGATTAGGGCAGGGGTGTCAACGGTTTTATCCGGCCCGTGGGAGGAGTTTGCTAAGTTTAAAAATGAGCCAACATTTTTGAATAAAAGAAACAGCTGTTCTAAATGTGTCCGCTAGATGTCGCAATAGCAATTCTTTGTATCTTTGTAGATGATGCTACATAAGTTAAAAAAAAATAAACCACATGATGTTAGTGCACTAGTCGAGGAAAATGAGCAAACTACAAAAATACCATCCTGTAATTTGATTTTGATATCATTTTTTTATCTTAATAGATTTAAAATGAATACCATTTAGTTTACTGATGAACAATATCACTTAATTTATTCAGAAAGTATAAATAACGACAAATAAAGGTAGAACCACTAGGCCACCTACTCAGTGGACTAGTGATTAGAGTGCCCTGAGATCAGTAGGTTGTGAGTTCAAACCCCGGCCGAGTCATACCATAGACTATAAAAATGGGACCCATTACCTCCCGAGCTCGGCAATCAACATCAAGGGTTGGAATTGGGGGTTAAATCAGCAAAAATGATTCCCGGGCGTGGCCACTGCTGCTGCCCACTCCTCCCTTCACCTCCCAGGGCGTGAACTAGGGGATGGGTCGAATGCAGAGGACAAATTTCACTACACCTAGTGTGTGTGACAATCATTAGTACTTTAACTTTAACTTTTAAAATACTATTAACCGCAACATGTAAGTGCAAAAAAACAACAACAACATTATGATTTATACATTTTCAGAATGTGCTTGCTTGTTCTAATTTTAAATAAAGAAAACAACCTGTAGTTGTCTTTATTTTTAAGTTATCGTGCCGTGATTTTACCAGTCCGGCCCACTTGGGAGTAGATTTTTCTCCATGTGGCCCCCCGATCTAAAATGAGTTTGACACCCCTGGATTAGGGGTTTTACTGCCGTGTTATAGGAGCTGTTTGGAAACAATTAATGTATGTAAATAAACATTTGATAAATATTTCTCTGTAAATATCTAATTTCAGTGTATATCTGCAGTTTATAGTCCGTCTAAAATTTAGTGGGTGTGGCTTGTAGTCCGGAAAATACAGTGTATTGCTTGTCATATGCTCGCTCCTTATAAAAGAATAAGGGGCAGCAACTCTACTTCATACTGATTTAAATGCGAAAAACTAATTATGTTGGTCAATTAGGACAGGTGAGTGGTTTTGGCTGGGCAACAGCGCACATATTTTTGAGGATATGAAAAAGGCGAGTCGTTTCCTGCTGCTGCCCACTACAAATGTTTCCACCTGTTTTGAATAACACATTGAGACTGACGACCAAACACAACATTTCACACCACGGCGCGTCAGATGGGAAGCAGCGCCACTTTGAACACTTCAAAGTTAGTTGTGGTTCATTCGGCATGGGAACGGACATACGTTTATTAGTGCGCTTCACGTGATACAAGTCCCGTATAAAGAAGTTCTACCTCTACCTGGTAGCCCGAGTGTATCACATGCCAACAATGTTTTTACAGCTACGAGAGGTGGACTCAAACATGAAATGTGATATGAAGCGTTACAGACTAAAAACTGGGCACGTGGGAAATGTTGCTCTTACAAGAATGAAAGCTGTAGATTAAAATCTGAAACCTTTGTTCTGGTAGGAAGCGAGCATGTCTGCCCTTTGTCACCATCGCCCTTTTAAATTGTGAAAATGCCTCCACTGTATATTGCCTGTAAAAACAAACATTGTGCACATCATAAACATCAATGAATGCTTGTTTAAAGCTGAACAACATTAGGATCAAGTCTGCTAACATGTCTCAACATTATGTATATATGATAACACAGGGGGTCCGTATAGCGGCGGTCTTCAACAGGGGGTCCGTAGAAGGGTAGTGAAATTTCTGGTTGATTAGTCCAGTGTTGTTCAACCACTGTGCCCGTGAGATACAGTCCGGTGTGCTGTGGGAGATTATGTAATTTCACTTATTTGGGTTAAAAAATATTTTTTTGCAAACCAGTAGTTATAGGTGGTCGGAGTTGGCGCAAATTGCAGCCACGCTTCCGTCAGTCTACCCCAGGGCAGCTGTGGCTATGAAAGTAGCTTACCACCACCAGGTGTGAATGAATGATGGGTTCTACATGTAAAGCGACTTTGGGTACTTAGAAAAGCGCTATATAAATCCCAGGTATTATTATTATTATTATAATCCGCAAATAACGTGCCGTTGTTGAGTGTCTGTGCTGTCTGGAGCTCGGAAGTATACCCATGTTATACTCTTCCATATCAGTAGGTGGCAGCAAGTAGCTAATGTCGTAGATGTAGATGTCGGGAACATGGTTTGTCGTGATCACAATATGCAGATGACAGCGGGAGGCAGTGTGCAGGTAAAAAGGTATCTAATGCTTAAACCAAAAATAAACCAAAGACGAGTGCCCCTAAGAAAAGGCATTGAAGCTTAGGGAAGGCTATGCAAAATGAAACTAAAATTGAACTGGCTGCAAAATAAACAAAAACAGAATTCTGGACGACAGCAAAGACTTACAGCGTGTGGGGCAGAGACGGCGTCCACAAAGTACATCCGGACATGACATGACGATCAACGATGTCCCCACAAAGAAGGATAGCATTCGCACAACTTAAATGGTCTTGATTGCTAAAACAAAGCAGGTGCGGGGAATAGCGCTCAAAGGAAGACATGAAGCTGCTACAGGAAAATACCAACAAAAAAGGAAAAAGTCACCAAAATAGGTGCGCAAGACAACAACTAAAACAGTACACACAGGAAAACACCAAACAACTCAAAATAAGTCATTGCTTAGAAATAACAGCCAAATTGATGGAGAGATACTTATATATCCTGTATAAAAATGTATTTTAAGTTAAAGTGGTCCTAATAAAAGTATAGCGCTACTAATCGCTAGCAGCCAAATAGAGCACTAATTGTGAGCTATCCTAAATGCTAACATGAATTTAATAATATAATTATTCATGTTTTCAGTTCAAACCTGCAAGGTACAGTGAGTAGGGTGGGAATACTGCTGCCATTTATAAACTACTGTACAGTGTGTTGGATTAAAGTTAATGTTTGTATAAAGACATTTAAATTTGTGGAAAAATTGTCAGAGGAATAATATATAAAGAAGACTAATCCAGTGTTTTTCAACCTTTTTTGAGCCAAGGCACATTTTATTCATTAAAAAAATCCGGAGGCACACCATCAGCAGAAAACAAAAAAATTAAACTCAGCAGCCGATATTGACAGTAAAAAGTCATCCTCGCAATTGTTGGATATAAATTCGAACCATAACTAACCATGCATCACTATAGCTCTTGTCTCAAAGTAGGTGTACTGTCACCACCTGTCACATCACGCCGTGACTTATTTGGAGTTGTTTGATGTTTTCCTGTGTGTAGTGTTTTAGTTTTTGTCTTGCGCTCCTATTTTGTTGTTGATTGTCATGTCATGTACGGATGGATGTACTTTGTGGACGCCGTCTGCTCCACGCGCTGTAAGTCTTTGCTGTCGTCCAGCATTCCGTTTTTGTTTACTTTGCAGCCATTTTAGTTTTAGTTTCGTTTTGCATGGCCATCCCTAAGCTTTAATGCCTTTTGTTTATTTTTGGTTTAAGCATTAGATACCTTTTTACCTGCACGCTGCCTCCCGCTGTCGTCTGCATATTGTGATCACGACAAACCATGTTCCCGACATCAAAGCATCTGCTGCCACCTACTGATATGGAAGAGCATTACACAGTTACTCTGCCGAGCTCTTGACGGTACAGATAATAATTACTGGTTATTGGCAAAAAATATTTTTAACCCAATTAGGTGAATTTACACAATTTCCCACGGCACACCAAACAATATCTCACAGTACACTAGTGTGCCGCGGCACAGTGGTTGAAAAACACTGCCCTACGGGATCGCGGGGATCAATTCATACTAATCAGCCTTCATTAATTTAAAGCCATACTACCGTATTTTTCGGAGTATAAGTCGCACCGGAGTATAAGTCGCACCTGCCGAAAATGCATAATAAAGAAGAAAAAAAACATATATAAGTCGCACTGGAGTATAAGTCGCATTTTTTGGGGAAATGTATTTGATAAAACCCAACACCAAGAATAGACATTTGAAAGGCAATTTAAAATGAATAAAGAATAGTGAACAACAGGCTGAATAAGTGTACGTTATATGACGCATAAATAACCAACTGAGAACGTGCCTGGTATGTTAACGTAACATATTATGGTAAGAGTCATTCAAATAACTATAACATATAGAACATGCTATACGTTTACCAAACAATCTGTCACTCCCGATCGCTAAATCCCATGAAATCTTATACGTCGAGTCTCTTACGTGAATGAGCTAAATAATATTATTTGATATTTTACGGTAATGTGTTAATAATTTCACACATAAGTCGCTCCTGAGTATAAGTCGCACCCCCGGCCAAACTATGAAAAAAAACTGCGACTTATAGTCAGAAAAATACGGTAATTATTCGATACAGCACTGAGTATGCAAAAACAAATGCAAGATTATTATTATTATATACAGAAAAATATGATGATCACACAATGCTACTCCATTTATCGACTTCTAAATTCCATTAACACAGTGGTTCTCAAACTTTTTTCACCAAGTACCACCTCAGAAAAAACGTGTCTCCAAGTACCACCGTAATGACCAAGATTAAAATACAGTAGCATAAAATGTCTAAGTATTAGTTAAAAACAAGGAACACGCATATTTCATATTTTTGGCCACTGCTACATTACACACAGTTTGAACAGTAACAGTTTTTGCTGTTGTCCAGCATTCCGTTTTTGTTTACTTTGCAGCCATTTTAGTTTTAGTTTCGTTTTGCATAGCCATCCCTAAGCTTTAATGCCCTTTGTTTATTTTTGGTTTAAGCATTAGATACCTTTTTACATGCACGCTGCCTCCCGCTGTCGTCTGCATATTGTGATCACGACAAACCATGTTCCCGACATCAAAGCATCTGCTGCCACCTACTGATATGGAAGAGCATTACACAGTTACTCTGCCGAGCTCTTGACGGTACAGATAATAATTACTGGTTTGCAAAAAATATTTTTAACCCAATTAGGTGAATTTACACAATTTCCAAACAATATCTCACAGTACACTAGTGTGCCGCGGCACAGTGGTTGAAAAACACTGCCTTACGGGATCGCGGGGAGTGCTGTATACCAGTAAATACAAAAATGATTGTCAGTATAGACACACACAAAAAAATGAATGAATTTCCTCGTTAATAAGAGGACATGGTTTGACCATCCACTGTGTTTCTGAACGTGTGTGCAGGGTGAAGAAGTCCAGAAGGCGTAACAACAAGAAGAACTAAGTCCGAGGGATGTTTTCTACCAGGTCAAGCATCCTGGGGTCCAACCTGTGTACCTCTCTACCACTGCTATGGATGTATGTAAACACGCTGTATGTACCCGTCCACTTCTCTGGACCGCTTGCACAACCAGCACTTCGACGCCAATCTGTGCCGCCACCCGACATGGGCCCCTCTGGACTTCCACTGACTCGTCCCCCACGCTCCATGGTGGCACCAAGTGCAATTAAAGCCTAGCTTGGGATAACGGACGCATCATGATGTTTATTGTGTCTTAGTGAGCGCTAGGTCAACGTGTGTGTGTGTGTGTGTGTGTGTGTGTGTGTGTGTGTGTGTGTGTGTGTGTGTGTGTGTGTGTGTGTGTGTGTGTGTGTGTGTGTGTGTGTGTGTGTGTGTGTGTGTGTGTGTGTGTGTGTGTGTGTGTGTGTGTGTGTGTGTGTGTGTGTGTGTGTGTGGAAAAAAGAGCATGTGGAGCTTTCTTTCCTATTGGCAAGTGCTTATGGGGAAGGAATCAAGTCAGATGTCCTATAAACAATAGGCCCTTTTCCATCAAACTTTTGCTTCCTGCTGGATCTATAGTTTCCTGTAGAAGTGGGTGGTTTGTGTTTCCACCGCATTTCACAGTTCAGGTTAGTATATACAATATCAGGCTGATGGCGTATGGCCGTGCGTTTCCCACCTAGGCCTTCAGTGATGTCCGACTTCAATGATTACCTCTCAAAATACCATCATTGATGTCATTTCTGGAGAAATACTATACAGGAACACATTTACGCACTACTGTGCATTGTACAAAACGGGTTATTTTCTGGCGCATTTAAAAATCAATAAACCCGCATCAGCAATATGTGGTGAGAACTCCGAAAGGTTCCTCAAGAACTAAATCTACCCGGGTAGTTTTTGGTGGGAACACACGGGGGAACTTTAAGTGGGGAAGTTCCTAAAAAAAAAAAAAGTTCCTGCGGTGGAAAAGGGCCGATTCAATATTATTTGTTGGCAGGTAACAATAACAAATCTCCCACTGTCTTTTAAATAAGCAAATATTTACCGCTGGATCAAATGTGTGTTAAGTATATATGAAAGTGGCACTCTTTTTTAAAAGTCTTGTGACAAGCACTGATCATGTGGTGCAACAACTATAAAAGGCATTTTTTATATTTTCATGTAAAGATTACAGGTAGCGATGTGTTCATATTCAGTAGCTTGCAAACTTATGGCAATCAAATGTGAATTACAACATGTTAATGTCATCTCCTGCAGACAAACGCGATAAAGAGGATTGAATAAGTGGAGTATTGTTAAAGTTAAAGTACCAAGGATTGTCACACACACACACGAAGTGTGGCCTAATTATTCTCTGCATTTGACCCATCACCCTTGATCACCCCCTGGGAGGTGAGGGGAGCAGTGAGCAGAAGCAGTGGCCGCGCCCGGGAATCATTTTTGGTGATTTAACCCCCAATTCCAAGCCTTGATGCTGAGTGCCAAGCAGGGAGGTAATGGGTCCCATTGGTGTATATGTATTGTTTATTAATGCAGATTTTGCTGACTGGACATATCGCTATAGAGACCAAATATTTATTCAGTGTCACAAGTACAAACCTCAGCAAAACAATCGCAATTCCGAACCTGTTTTTTACCATTTTTACACAGCAGCGGAGACTGAATTGTTGACAATTTGAACAAATATTGTCAAAAAGGGAACGTCCATGACGGCAAAAAGAAAGTTTGGATGATTTTTTTATACATAGAAATATATATTTTTGAGCCACTTTATTACCTGTTATTTCTTGGGAATGTTACTGTTTTATTTGTATATTGTATGTGTTCTCACTGAATTGCTTTTTTTTTTTAATGCAACATACTGGTCAATACTACAGTAAATGAAGGCTAGAATATTTTAAACTTCCAGCAGTATTAAGCTACTGTGCATTACGTTTTGAATTCAATTTCCAGTTATTGGTTCCAAAACAATATGCAACGCAGAAATCGAAAGATTTATTTTTATTTTTACAATGTTGCTGCTCAAACGCAAGTTAATTAAATACTGTCCTCCTATTGTTTTTGTTCCCTGTATTCATTCATTCAACATTCTATATTAGTATATCTTGTTTGAGGATAGAAGTCATCATTATTGAGTAATATTTGGAAACATATTTCAGCCCAGCTACACCTAATACCTGATTGGCTTTTTACACTGTTGCCCAATGTTTGTATTTAGTGTCAGTAAAGCGATTGAGCCAAAGCAGAACAAAAGCTGCAGTTTTAGATCTAAGCGAACAACATGTGCTTTCTATTAACACACTGCCAGCGCCCTGTATACTTATTCTCTGCAGAACTGTCCTTTTATCCATAAAATGTTATGGAGGTGTTGCTTGTGGTCTTTGCTAACATCTTTGTTTTGTTTGACAAATGGCAGCCTGCTTGCTTACAGGCGATAATATTATTGAGCCAACAATGCAACAATTCATACTAATCAGCCTTCATTAATTTAAAGCCATACTACCGTATTTTTCGGAGTATAAGTCGCACCGGAGTATAAGTCGCACCTGCAAAAAATGCATAATAAAGAAATAAAAAATATATATATAAGTCGCACTGGAGTACAAGTCGCATTTTTTGGGGAAATGTATTTGATAAAACCCAACACCAAGAATAGACATTTGAAAGACAATTTAAAATAAATAAAGAATAGTGAACAACAGGCTGAATAAGTGTACGTTATATGAGGCATAAATAACCAACTGAGAACGTGCCTGGTATGTTAACGTAACATATTATGGTAAGAGTCATTCAAATAACTATAACATATAGAACATGCTATACATTTACCAAACAATCTGTCACTCCTAATCGCTAAATCCCATGAAATCTTATACGTCTAGTCTCTTACGTGAATGAGCTAAATAATATTATTTGATATTTTACGGTAATGTGTTAATAATTTCACACATAAGTTGCTCCTGAGTATAAGTGCCAAACTATGAAAAAAAACTGCGACTTATAGTCCGAAAAATACGGTAATTATTCGATACAGCACTGAGTATGCAAAAACAAATGCAAGATTATTATTATTATATACAGAAAAATATGATGATCACACAATGCTACTCCATTTATCGACTTCTAAATGCCATTAACACAGTGGTTCTCAAACTTTTTTCACCAAGTACCACGTCAGAAAAAACGTGTCTCCAAGTACCACCGTAATGACCAAGATTAAAATACAGTAGCATAATATGTCTAAGTATTAGTTAAAAACAAGGAACACGCATATTTCATATTTTTGGCCACTGCTACATTACACACAGTTTGAACAGTAACAATGTAAACACTGTACTTTAATTATGTGATTATTT
Source organism: Entelurus aequoreus (assembly GCF_033978785.1). Taxonomy (NCBI): domain Eukaryota; kingdom Metazoa; phylum Chordata; class Actinopteri; order Syngnathiformes; family Syngnathidae; genus Entelurus; species Entelurus aequoreus. The sequence goes on along the minus strand of NC_084752.1, from coordinate 23,495,892 downwards.
GGCATATAACTAGATGTAACCCGTGTACGGCTAGTGGTACACATACCACAGTTTGAGAATCACTGCATTCGCATAACAACAAAAATACGTTATGCATTGAATAAATATGGGTATAAATGTGCACAGGACTTTAAAGACATTTTTCTAGCAATACTAAAAATATTTACTAATATTGTACTCCACACAGACGAATGAATGCATTTTCTTTTTGTCACAGTTTGTGTCACGATTGTATCACTTGTGTACAATGCATACTTGTCTGTTGCAGATGTGATTAATTCAAAGCCATTTATCATTTTAAAAATCACATTATCAATTAACTTTACTCTCCATTAGAGGGGAGTATGATTATTTAACAACATGGGGTGTGCGGTCCATTTGGACTCCCAAAATGTGAAACATGTTATTCTTAATTATGTTAGCCTTTGCATTTTGTATGTAAGCCAAGATGTATTTTAGCTATGATACTCAAAGCCTTTTCAATAAAGTCACATTAAAAATAAACCAGATAAGTCTTTTTGTATTATCATTTTATTTACACCAATTGTTTTGTTTTTTGTTCACTCACTTTAAAATTACAGCTTGTATTATTAAAAAAATCATCATGAATCAAAAATATCTATGTCGCACCAGTCACTAAACTAACAATCCAAACTAACTATTCTTGCACATTTATATAAGAGCAACTTTTTTTGATTGATTGATTGAGACTTGTATTAGTAGATTGCACAGTACAGTACATATTCCGTACAATTGACCACTAAATGGCAACACCCGAATACATTTTTCAACTTGTTTAAGTCGGGGTCCACGTTAATCAATTCATGGTAGTGATAACTGATTTTTTTTTTTAACTTACATCTTTGTTAACATCTCTTTGTTTCTTACATATGTGTTTATTTTTATTTTGGTTCTACTGTTTTCAAAGATTTGGTGTCAAACTGAATTTTCAAGTGCTTTTTCATTGTATTCCCTTCACATTGGTCAACTAATGCTCTAAACACAGAAATGATCATTACCCAAAGCACAAACATAACGAATGCAACAGCAAAATACTGCAGAGTAAAATTGCTGCAATTACATAATTGCTTCAGAAATACATTTCAAAAGCAAACGCAAAAGAAACATGCTGCAAATGTCAGAACATACACAAGCATGAAGAGAAATGCTGCAGTTTTACAGAACAAAAGATAAGGGTGTCCAAACCACAAGATGCCTCGTCTGCAATTTCAATTTGGCCCGCAAAACAACGTCACAAGGTCAATTTCAATAAGCAACCTGGCCATGTGAGGTGTTTTTATTATACATTTGAACACCCAGGGTCTGAAATGTAAATACCCAGGGGTCTGACCGATAGCAATCTGTCACCATCTTGTGAGCACTGTTAGAAACTCAGGTCAGTGACCATGATGTAAGCTTTCTTGGTTTTACCGGCACATCATTAACTTATATGACCCAAACCAAAGAACCTTTCCTAGTCCTAGTGCAGAAATAAAAAATTCAACCAGCACAAAAAGTCAACACACAATGTCACACACAACACGACCTGCTCACTGAAATTTGTGGATATTATAAAAAAAAAACGTCCCATCACAATAAAAAATGATAAATTACACCCATTAATTTATAAATCCATTGCAAGGCATGATGTACTGTGTGATGACTGTATTATGAAAATAGTATATATCTGTATCATGAATCAATTTAAGTGGACTCCGACTTAAACAAGTTGAAAAACTTATACGGGTGTTACCATTTAGTGGTCAATTGTACGGAATATGTACTTCACTGTGCAAACTACTAATAAAAGTTTCAATCCATCCATCCATCTTCTTCCGCTTATCCGAATAAAAAAAAAGTTTCAATCAATCAATCAAAATGGGAAAAATGCTAAACAATCTCTCCACACTTATCCATGTTTGACTTTTAGCTGCTTGGTATTTCTAAATGAATACAAAGTTTTAAAGAAGTCGTCACGGAAGTAAACACGGTAGGAGTTGAACTTTCACATACTCTTTCACATAGAATAATTATTAATTATATATATATATATATATATATATATATATATATATATATTATATTATTATATATATAATGGATATATAATTAATAATTATTCTAATTTAATTTTAAGAGTATGTGAAAGTTCAACTCCTACCGTGTTTACTTCCGTGACGACTTCTTTAAAACTTTGTATTCATTTAGAAATACCAAGCAGCTAAAAGTCAAACATGGATAAGTGTGTGTTTGCTGGAGGGCAGAAGAAACGATATAAAGACCAGCTGAAGACTGCACTAAGGAAGTGTAAAATCAGACCTGAGGCCCTGGAGGGTGTGGCTGCTGATCGTAACACCTGGCGTCAGCTGTGCCAGGATGGCACCTGCCTGCTGGAGGAGGATAGGACAGCCAGGAAACAGGAGAGAAGACTCAGGAGGAATACACCTACGGTTGCCGTTTCCTCCACCACCACCACATTTACATGCCCTACCTGCAGTAGGGTTTATTTATCCAGGATAGGGCTAGTCAGCCACCAACGAACTCACCGATAGAAAGTGGATGTCGTCATCGGACTCGATGGACAACCATAAGCAAGCAAGTAAGCAATAATAATACAATGGATATATAATAAATATATATATTATAGCTCGGTTGGTAGAGTGGCCGTTCCAGCAACTTTAGGGTTCCAGGTTCAATCCCTGCTTCTGCCAACCTAGTCACTGCTGTTGTGTCCTTGGGCAAGACACTTTACCCACCTGCTCCCAGTGCCACCAACACTGGTTTAAAAATGTAACTTAGATATTGGGTTTCACTATGTAAAGCGCTTTGAGTCACAAGAGAAAAAGCGTTATATAAATATAATTCACTTCACTTCATTATATATTAATATATATATATATATATATATATATATATATATATATATATATATATATATATATATATATATATATATATATATATATATATATATATATATATATAATATATATATATATATATGTCTTAATTAGATTATCCAAAAAATAGTGCTCGATACCGTGGTAGAGCGTAATATGTATGTGTGGGAAAAAAATCACAAGACTATTTCATCTCTACAGGCCTGTTTCATGAGGGGTTTTCCTCAATCCTCAGATTTTTTTTTTTTTTAAATCTCCTGAGGATTGAGGAAAACCCCTCATGAAACAGGCCTGTAGAGATGAAATAGTCTTGTGATTTTTTTCCCACACATACATATATATATATATATATATATATATATATATATATATATATATATATATATATATATATATATACAGTATATATATACAGTATATATATAACACACCTCATTCAATGTGTTTTCTTTATTTTCATGACTATTTACATTGTAGATTGTCACTGAAGGCATCACAACTATGAATGAACACATGTGGAGTTATGTACTTAACATAAAAAGGTGAAATAACTGAAAACATGTTTTATTTTCTAGTTTCTTCAAAATAGCCACCCTTTGCTCTGATTACTGCTTTGCACACTCTGGGCATTCTCTTGATGAGCTTCAAGCACACCTGTGAATTGAAACCCATTTCAGGTGACTACCTTTTGAAGCTCATCGAGAGAATGCTAAGAGTGTGCAAAGCAGAAACTTGAACGGAAATAAAAGACGTTAAAATGCTTAAAAAGAGCAAAATAGGTCAATATTACATGTTATTATGAATGTGCCTGTTACTACTTTACAAGACACAATTTACAATTAAAGTGCGTACCGTAGGGAAGGGATCCAATTGGCCCTATTCCTGGGTGGATTTCACGAGAGGAAGAGGGGGGTTAATCATTATGCAATGCACTCGCCTGATAATGATGGAAAGTGCCACTCTGCATAGCAACTGACGCTGTGGTCAAAGTTGGAATTAGATATTAGATAATGCCTCCTCACCCAATTCGTCACATTTCATGTGTCAGGTAAACCATGACAAATGGGTCTTCCTACTGTATATAAAACCTAGATGGAAGTGTTTTGATGTTTTCTAAGCACTTTGTAGGCAGAATAGATCGACTCCCGCAGGCTTCGTTGTAAGATGACTTTTGCTTGCATTTATTTACTAGTTAGAATGCATCAAAAAAGAAAAACATATGTGTGCGTGTCTTATATAAGGATTGTGAATGATTGACAAAATAAAATAAAAAAAAGTAAAAAGACTGGTCAAACTTGTCCAAAGATGTATTGCACCAATAAATGTAAGGATTTTTGCAATATTATAACATTTTATGTATGGCACAAAAATCACAAACTCCACACACAAATAAGTGTAAAATGTAAAAAACGGAATTAAAAAAAAATTAAACAGTGACAGGTGGCAATTTTTCACCAACTTGTGAGGGCTGTTAGAAACTTAGGTTAGCGACCATAATGTGAACTGTATTGGTTATGCCAGCACATCATTTACTTTTTTGACCCAATCCAAACAAACTTTCCTAGTCATGGTGTAGAAAAAAAAATTCAACCAGCACAAAAAGTCAACACACAATGTCACACGTAACACAACCTGCTCACTGAACTTTGTGGATATTATTTTAAAAAAATTAAATACAAAAAAAAACGTCCCATCACCATAAAAAATTATAAATTACACCCATTTACCTATTTCCCATTGCAAGGCATGATGTGAAAAATTCAAAACACTCTCTCCACACTTACCTATGATTGACTTTTAGCTTCTTGATATTTACAAATGATTACAAAATTTAAAAGAAGTCCTCACGGAAGTAAACACGGTAGGAGTTGAACAAATAAATGTAAGGATTTTTGCAATACTATTACATTTTATGTATGGCACAAAAATCCCAAACTCCACACACAAATAAGTATGAAATGTAAAAAACTGAATTAAAACAAATTAAACGGCAACATTTATTTTGTTTTATCATATTGTTATTGTTGTTACTTTTTTATTATTTTACTTGTTTATTCACTCCTAATTAATATCCGTTGTTCTTTTAAATTATATTTAAAGTTGAGTTTTGGTGGTACAATAAATACTCATGTTTTTCAAATTAGTGAACAATCGTGTTATTAATCGTGATTTCAATATCAATGAAAATAATCGTGATTATTGTTAACACTGCAGAGGACACAAGTTATCAGAAAGGATCTATCGTGCCCATTATACTGGTCGGACACATTAACAGCGAGTGTTTCAGATGTGTTCGTTGGTGCTGCTTCATTAATCCGGTGGAGCGACGCGGCGCTCCGAAGTGTCGGCTCTAATCAAGCGGAGCCACACTGAGCGGATTCATTTCACGACGCCGCGCTCTCCTCTGACCTGCGGCCAGTCATATGAGCAACATGAGACACTTTTTGGATCTGCTCCAACTGCTCTCCAAGGTCAAGGTTGCATGTTTGGGCCTTTTGGGCCCACTCACAAATGATTATTGGATTTCTATACCGTGCTTACTCAGCTGACACCCAGCCGTGATGGAGGTGGCTGACATATGGCATGTTTATGAATATATGGCTTGTAGCAGACACACGCAAATTAAGCACGAGTGAGGAATTCTGGGGCGTTTACAAAGTTATAAATGTTCTGAACAAAGTTCGATAAAACAAGGCAAATCAGTTGTGAGTCATAAAATGTATCCAGGGGGCTTCGTGGAGTGTTTGCACATGCTCAGTGCGACTGAGCGCAATAAAAGTAGAGCCTGATGAAGAGACGGCAGCAGGTGACCCGACAGTAATAATAATAGGAAGTTAGCAAAACAAGAAGCACACGCTCGCACACAAATACACCTCTTTTTAACTAGAAATTGTCCATGGAAAGCACCTGTTGACAGATTCTCCACAGATTTTCCTTAGGCTGTAGGTCTGAGGTATGAGTCAAAAATATTGAAGTTCGATGATTTGGTGAAATTGCAAACAGGTAAAAGTATGCACAAAGCAAACTATAACCTGCTACCAAAGAATGTACAACAATTCTTCTCTACTAAAGAGGAGAAATAACTTTAGAAGAAAATCTAATTTAAAACATTTGTATGCACGTACAACACTTAGAACCTTCAGCATATCAGTATGTGGAATTACATAATGGAATGGATTCAGTAAATAAGTTAAACAATGTACTGATATGATCCAGTTTAAGAGGTTGTTCAAATTAATACCGTATTTTTCGGAGTATTAGTCGCTCCGGAGTATAAGTCGCACAGGCCGAAAATGCATAATAAAGAAGGAAAAAAACATATATAAGTCGCACTGGAGTATAAGTCGCATTTTTGGGGGAAATTTATTTAATAAAACCCAACACCAAGAATAGACATTTGAAAGGCAATTTAAAATAAATAAAGAATAGTGAACAACAGGCTGAATAAGTGTACGTTATATGAGGCATAAATAACCAACTGAGAACGTGCCTGGTATGTTAACGTAACATATTATGGTAAGAGTCATTCAAATAACTATAACATATAGAACATGCTATACGTTTACCAAACAATCTGTCACTCCTAATCGCTAAATCCCACGAAATCTTATACGTCTAGTCTCTTACGTGAATGAGCTAAATAATATTATTTGATATTTTACGGTAATGCGTTAATAATTTCACACATAAGTCGCTCCTGAGTATAAGTCGCACCCCCGGCCAAACTGTGAAAAAAACTGCGACTTATAGTCCGAAAAATACGGTAGTGCTTACAAAGTACAAAGAATAATAATTATGGGAAACACTTTCAACCTTATTGAAAATAATATATTCTTCATCTCAATATTTGTATCATAACTGACTTAATTATCTATTACAAAAAGTGAAGTGAATTATATTTATATAGCGCTTTTCTCTAGTGACTCAAAGCGCTTTTACATAGTGAAACCCAATATCTAAGTTACATTTAAACCAGTGTGGGTGGCACTGGGAGGAGGTGGGTAAAGTGTCTTGCCCAAGAACTCAACAGCAGTGACTAGGATGGTGGAAGCGGGGATCGAACCTGGAACCCTCAAGTTGCTGGCACGGCCACTCTACCAACCGAGCTATACCGCCCCACAAAACTGCTGTATTAATCATTCACGGATGTCATTGGGCTACAAAAAGAAGTCAGTAAATGAACGTATATATATTTGTAAACGCTCTCAAGTGCGAAAGGGGTAGGATTAAATAAGCTTTGCTTCTTCCTACTCCTTTTCAGACATGATGTAAAGTGAAATGATATGAAATTGTGTGATGTATTATGCTGTAAGTGCGTTCATGTTCGAAATAAACTTACAAAAATTAAAAAAGAAAGAATGAAAGGTCTGGTCTTTATCTCATGTTTAATCAGTGGCGGGCCGTGCGTTTCCCACCTAGGCCTTCAATGATTAAAGTTAACAAAGGATTAAAGTTAAAAAAAGTTAAAGTCCCAACGATAGTCACACACACACACACACACACTACCTCTCAAAATACCATAATTGATGTCACCACATGACCATTGTTGGAGAAATACTATACAGAAACACATTTATGTACTACTGGGTAAATCGTAAGTGGTACTGTCAAAATTAAAATTGCAAAAAAAAAATTAAAAGTGAAAAAATAAAATATTTGAGCTCACTATTCGCCGCCGTATAAGCCAGTGATACTCCTTGTCGTCGGCTGATAAGAGTGGAAATGGCAAGCACTTCCCCATGTGATCACCAGAACAACTGAGCTAGCTACCGGAGTTGGCCGACATCGTCTCACAAGATGAAGTTTCCCTTTAAATATCCTTCTTGAAAATGGCCTCGCAAATATATTCTAGCCTTTGATGGGTCAATCGTGGACTGTAGTTGATGTCAAGATAAGATTTCCCTCTGTCCGATCATTGGCATTTTTAATGATTCTGTTACTTTTGAACACACATGTTCATACCAAAGACTATAAAAATGGGACCCGTTTCCCTCCCTGCTTGGCATTCAGCATCAAGGGTTGGAGTTGGGGGTTAAATCACCAAAATGATTCCCGGGCGCGGCGCCGCTGCTGCCCACTGCTCCCCAAGGGGATGGGTCAAATGCAGAGGACAAATTTCACCACATCTAGTGTGTGTGTGTGACAATCATTGGTACTTTAATCTTTACTTTAATCTTTAATGAAGGGCATACTTAGTCAACAGCCATACATGTCACACTAAGGGTGGCCGTATATACAACGCCAACACTGTCATAAACCTGTGTCATATAGTGAAACCACACTAAACAACAGTGACAAAACACATTTCGGGAGAATATTTGCACGCAAAACAACATAAACACAACAGAACAAATTCCCAGAATTCCCTGCAGCACCAACTCTACAATATATCTGCCACCTAATCAACGTTTTGTTTTCCTTCTCTGCTATCCCGGTCTGGCTACGGCGCAACACTTCCCGCTTCCTGCTAAATTGCAACTTGTGAATGGATACTCACTTTGGAATGACAAGTGAGTACCCAATCACAATCTCGTTAACATCAGGCTACCTAGATAGGCTACTGTCAACAACTTGTGATCTGATTGGCTATCGCAACTGTCTCTCAACTGTATGTGGTCTCACATTCATCCGCCAACGGTCCCGATGACACATCCGATCACAGGACGCGTAAATGTCACGTTCAACGTGAGACCAGCTGGAAGGCCTTACTGACAACAACTCGTGATCTGATTGGCTGTCGCAACTGTCTATCAACTGTATGTGTCCGTTCACTTACAGTGCACAGACGCCGGCATTGTTGATTCTGAAGACCTCGGGCAGATTTGGCACAGCATGGCAACATAAGCTAGCTGAATTCTGATTGGATACAGACTAAAACTAAAAACAACAGCACTGGAAGGAGCATAATATGACATGAAGAGAATATGAATACTTTTAGATATTTAGGGAAAGTAAATTAAAAAATAATTGTATCTTTAATTATGATCATGATTTCCGGTTATGTTAGGCCAGCAGAGAAGGCCTCGCTGGCCCTGACGGCGCACCACTGTGTTTAATCAATGATCATTTCACACGACTTTGAATGTCAGTGTTCTTACAGTACAATAAACATTAGAAAAGAGGTAGGAACTAGAAAAGCTAAGCCCTATTTCCCACGATGAGGTACTAAGCAAAGTTAGCGAGCTCGTCTGCAATGCTGAGTGCGATGAGGGGGCGACACACCGCCACACAAGGACAGCACCGTCAGGCACAATATGGCTACGCTGTAGGGCACAACTTGGTGAGAATGATCCAGATCCATACCAAAATCTAATGACCCGATCGTTATCCTTTTTCGGACATTTCCTGAAAGTTTCATCAAAACCCGCCACCAACTTTTTTAGATATGTTGCTAACTGAATAACTAACTAACAACCTGAAAGAGGTCATTAAAAAAGGATGTCATGATCTCACATGACACTTGTGACTATTGTTTGCTATTTTATTGTTCATTTCCTATCCTGGTGCTGCTATTTTTGGAGTTCTTGTTTTGCTGCACCTTCATTTCTGTTATGTTTCCTGCCGGCACACCTGATTTCCATTAGTTATCTAGCCTAGCTTAGTTGACCGCTTGCTCTTTGCCGGTGCTGGATCGTTGTGCTTTGTACCTCGACCGTGTTCGTCTTCTGCACACTTCCATGCAGCGTTAGATAGATTTGTTCTGCACTACCTGTGTTTCCCCTAACTAAACTGACGTATTGCCTGTACATTGCCTTCCTTGCTCCGCATCCTGGGGTCCACGCCAGAGAATGTAACAAGAGGTTCGTAGACTAATACAAACAGTTAAATAAATGTGAATTGTTAATTTAATTGATCGTGTTTGTCATTTGAGTTATCCAAAAACAGTTAAAATATGTTTTAAACTATTGAGTACTTTTTAAATAAATATTATTTGATTTTATTAAAATGTATTTGATTTAAAAATTCAAATCTTGTATGTTAACTGAACAGGACAACGTTCATTTGGATTAAAATGAGTGCTGTCAAACGATACATTTCCTAAATCAGAATAATCACACTTTTTCATTTTAATTAATCGTGATTAATGTCAGTGTATTACTTTTTTGCATAACCTATACTAACTTGAAAAAAGGGCAGAGCATATTGATTCAAATGCTATTTTATTGTCAGAATGTCATACAGGAAAATTTTTATAATGTTTTACTTGAATGCATGTTGTTTATTCCGTCACAACTTGATAACAACAACAACTGATATTAACACGCATCACCGCTCAGGTAACATAAAGAAGAGTGTATGGTTCAAATAAATTGTGTGATTTGTTTGTGTTTATACATGATTAATGCGATAGTGTCTTGTGGTTAATTGCATGTGTGAACTTTGACCGCCCTAATTAAAATACAATACACAGATGTTCAGTAACCAACATCAGTATTTATATACTGTAATTTTGGACATAAGGCGCGCTGGATTATAAGGCGCACTGCCAATGAGCGGGTCTATTCAGGTCTATTTTTATACAAAAGGCGCACCAGATTACACGGCGCATTAAAGGGGTCATATTATGATTGGTTTTTTTCTATATATAAAACACTTCCTTGTGGTCTACATAACATGTAATGGTGGTTCTTTGGTCAAAATGTTGCATAGATGATGTTTTACAGACTGTTTTGAAGCCGCTTTCTGACCGTCTCTTCAGGCTGCGCTGTTTTGTGGGCGGTCTTATTTATGTGGCTCACCTTCGACAGCGTCTTTCTTCTCCCCGTCATAATTGTTGTATTGGTAGTTATTAGCGCTTCCATAACGAGTCTACTAACAGATTACGTTCGAGCTATATTCTACTTTATATTAGAAATGGCAACAGCGGAGGATGCATGCCCCATAACAAGAAGATAGAGGAAAAGAAGGAGTTTATTGACTCCATTGGGACTACATTGGCATTCACGCGCAAATATTCGGGACTGATGCAGATCCCAAATAAAAATCAGCAGGTACTAATAAGTAAGAAAAGTTGTTTTTGCATAATATTGCGAAACAAGATGCCAGATAATGTCTCCTAATAGGTGCCATTTTGCGGTCCTTTTACACACACACTATAATAATACCCGTATGGGGATAGGTTGATTGGCAACACTAAATGGGCACTAGTGTGTGAATGTGAGTGTGAATGTTGTCTGTCTATCTGTGTTGGCCCTGCGATGAGGTGGCAACTTGTCCAGGGTGTACCCCGCCAACCGCCCGAATGCAGCTGAGATAGGCTCCAGAACCCCCCGCGACCCCGTAAGGGACAAGCGGTAGAAAATGGATGGATGGATGGATGTTGAAGCACAGTACGTCTGACTACAGTAGTCGTAATGCTCTGCGTTCCATCAAGCAGTGTGGCTTGGTAGTTTACCAAAGTCCTACTACCATGAAGTCCTACTACCATGAATTGATTAACGTGGACTCCGACTTAAACAAGTTGAAAAACGTATTCGGGTGTTACCATTTAGTGGTCAATTGTACGGAAAATGTACTGTACTGTGCAATCTACTAATAAAAGTTTCAATCAATTAATCAATCAATCAATCAAAACATTCAGACAGATTTTGAGCCCCGTGTGTAATGGTCTATATCAGACCTGGGCATTCTGCGGCCCGCGGGCCACATCCGGCCCTTTGTGCGTCCCAGTCCGGCCCGCGTGAGGCCAGTCATAAATTACAAAATAAATTTTAAAAAGTATCTATGTCGAGTGTGCAATACAACGGTGCTGCTTTTGTTTTGAAAAGCGTTATTTGTATTACTTCCGTGTGGACATATGCGCCTGTGTGAGTGAATGTGAACAGCGGCAATCACAAATTACAAAATAAAGTTAAAAAAACGATTTTTAACAACAGACGGTTGTCCAAATCTGACGGGGAAAAATGTTGGATAATGCAGGATAAAGTGACAGAAATTAACCCTGTGCGGAAATTGACATTTTTGCATTGTATTATACATCAGGAAGTGTTGTGTAAGACAGTGTTAAAAATAAAACCATCAAAAGCAATCTGCTTTTGTATAAAGTTAAGTTAGGTTAAATTAAATTATTATTATTATTAATTATTATTATTATTATTTATCTTACGGTATATCAAAAATAATAATGAGCAAAATTTAATTGAAATATTGTTGGTGTGGCCCTCCAACAGTGCTCGGGTTGCTTATGCGGCCCCCGGTAAAAATTAATTGCCCACCCCTGGTCTATATTCTCAATGAAACATCAAAGTTTTGGTGTTGCTTGCTAACAGGTTGTTGCTAGCATCATTTATTGAACAGGCATCAACCTGCAGTCCACACATATCCTTTTATCTGTGACTGCCCCCTACTGATCACACTCATCATCACACCATGTACCAAATATAATTGTTTCGAGGTCGGTAAGCACAACCAGAAATAATTCGTACATTGGGCGAAAAGAGTTATAGCGCCCACTGTCGATTTTTGAGAAAATGAAAGGATTTTAGGTGCGCCTTATAGTCAGAAAAATACAGTAAACCCACATTGATGAAGAATGTTCTTTAGACTTCACTCTTCACTGCTTTTTGTTTAACTTTTGCACCTGCAGTGAAGATGATGGTCGATTACAAACGTGAAATGTTGGATCATATTTTCCTGCAAATCTACGCTCATCTTGAGTCATGTGTCGCTGACATGAAAAAGACAGTGTTTCACTGAGCACACAGCAGCCTTCAGGTTGAATAAACCGAGCCACAAAACGTAACCATTGTGGACAGCAAATTGCTCGGCTGATTTGCTCCCGGAGGTTGTGCGTAATCCTGTGTGATTTGAGGCTCTGGACTGTACATCTTTGAACAACTTAATACTCAGCCGCCTGGATGCAAGTTAATCGGAAACATGCTGGCTGCAGAGCGGCACCAGGCCCTGTATGTTTACCTGGTGTTGCTCATGTTGTGGGGATTTTAGTACTTTAGTACTCGCCTACTTTTTTGGGGAGGTTTGAAGTGAATCCCCTGCATGTAAATCAGTGCATTTGATTGTGAAGGCTTGGCTTCTTGCAAAGGGTCCAGGAGGATAGGAGTTGTGTCCTGAGGTGATTTCACAGGGTTAGTCACAGTCCGTGTCCGTTCGGAATCTGCTTTTCATTAGATTTTCGCGAAAATGATATAGAGTACAGTAGAAGAATGAGGAAACTGCTATTGTGACATTTCCTGACTATGTTCCTGTGGACATGGCGATGACGGCGAGACAAAGAGAGCGAACGTGAGCACACATGATTGTGCTTGAGGGTTTTGGCTGCAGAGTCGGTGTATGTCATCCAAGAAGGTGCAGTGTTGACGGTTCAATCATCCGCTCCTCCTGTCTGCATTCTGGAGCTACACACTGAACTACTTCCCAAGCGCTTGTTGATGGAAACAAACCTCAGAGTTCTTTTTTGGATAGGAAGACAGAAAGCCATTAGTTTACAAAACAATCGCATTTCAGCGCTTGAAAATACATCGATTTGACAATGGGTCTCAAATTTGACTTGTCTCCACCCAAGACGATCTCCGGCTGGCCCCACTATGGACTGGACTCTCACACTATTACCGTATTTTTCGGACTATAAGTCGCAGTTTTTTTCATAGTTTGGCTGGGGGTGCGACTTATACTCAGGAGCGACTTAGTTGTGAAATTATTAACACATTACCATAAAATATCAAATAATATTATTTAGCTCATTCACGTAAGAGACTAGACGTATAAGATTTCATGGGATTTAGTGATTAGGAGTGACAGATTGTTTGGTAAACGTATAGCATGTTCTATATGTTATAGTTATTTGAATGACTCTTACCATAATATGTTACGTTAACATACCAGGCACGTTCTCAGTTGGTTATTTATGCGTCATATAACGTACACTTATTCAGCCTGTTGTTCGCTATTCTTTATTTATTTTAAATTGCCTTTCAAATGTCTATTCTTGGTGTTGGGTTTTATCAAATAAATTTCCCCCAAAAATGCGACTTATACTCCAGTGCGACTTATATATGTTTTTTACCTTCTTTATTATGCATTTTCAGCCGGTGCGACTTATACTCCGGAGCGACTTATACTCCGAAAAATACGGTAACTAGATCCACTCGACGTCCATTGCACCGGTCCCCACATCTGCGGTCCCCTCCAAGGTTTCTCATTGTAATCCCATTGGGTTGAGTTTTTTTCTTGCCCTGATGTGGGATCTGTACCGAGAATGTCGTTGTGGCTTGTGCAGCCCATTGAGACACTCGTGATTTAGGGCTATATGATTGATTGAAATGATTGAACGTTTTTTGTTAAAACATCCTAACATTTTCCATGTAAACCCTGAAAATTGTTGAACCGTCTCTTTCCATAAAGACAGGAGCTGCAAATGTTGCTTTCCAGCATGCTTTGCAGAACTATCCCATCCATCCATCCATCCATTTTCTACCGCTTATTCCCTTCGGGGTCCCGGGGGGGGGGGGGGGGGGGGGGGCGTCGCCATGTCTGTAACTTCCTCGTTCTTCTGCTTCGTCTCCTTATTGTGTGCGCAGTTGTGCACTCTACTCTCTAAAAGCCGTAGATGTTATGACGTCATTGGGCAGGCAAGCTGTTTATATTGTGGGAAAGCGGACGTGAGAAACAGGCTGTCCCCACTCAGGTCCGCATTGAGCTGGAGGGGGCGTGGCCTCCAGCTCCGGCTGAATTCCGGGAGTTTGTCGGGAGAAAATTTCTGCCGGGAGGTTATCGGGAGAGGCGCTGAATACCGGGAGTCTCCCGGTAAAACCGGGAGGGTTGGCAAGTATGCGTTATGCAAGCGCTAAAAACTACCGATACGACAAAGATGACAGGGAGAAGATACTGTCAAAGTGGATCCACGTAAATAAGACCGCCCACAAAACAGCGCATCCTGAAGAGACGGTGAAAAAGTGATTTGAAGATGGTCTGTAAAACATAAACCATGCAAAATTTTGACCAAAAAACACCATTAAATGTTATGTAGACCACAAGGAAGTGTTTTAAATGTAGAAAAAAAACATAATATGAACCCTTTGTATGTATATATATATATATATATATACATATATAATATATATATATATATATATATATATATATATATATATATATATATATATATATTCTCAATCCTAGATTAGACCAATAGGAACACATTCAGTGTGTGTGCAAATCAGAATGTTTTTAGGTATTGAAACATCTGTGTGAATTGGGATTGTATGCAAAATTGCTTACACAAAGACTCCCAATGAAACAAAAAAAATATGTATAAACTTTAAAACGTATTTACCGCAGATGTTCACAATTTGGTAATTTGTACTTTGGGCTCAGAACTTGTACAAAGACTTTCATCCACATTTTAAAAAATATGCTTTTGCATTAAGGACAGCTTCAACATTTCTGATTTGCATAACAGGATCAGTTTTATTCCCAAATGTGTAACGCTGGCAAAAAAAAAAATTATCTGCAGAGGACTCTGGGCCTCAGGAGGATATTCTGATGATGTAGTGCGCTCACACGAAGTGACATTCAAGGCACAGAAAGGTCACAGGCATTGACTACTCTGTGATCACTTCATCCCGCATCCCCTGACTCTGTGATGACCCCGCCACAAACATGCCAGCCATGGTTACCTCCCACCGACGGCCAGCTTGCAGGCCTAAACATACAAACTATCTACAATGGCCGTCAACAAACAAGTGTCTCGCCGAGACAGACGAGCAGCTTGGACTCATGAAAGGGGTGAGAGAAACATGGCGGCTTTGTAAGAGAAAGAGAAATTAGGATGAAAGAGTCCACGGTCATCATACCGATGGGCTTCAGAATGGCCTCTGATCCATTATGGACAAGTTTTTTGGGGTCCCCTCAGTTCTCAGCTATAGGAATGTCTTATATGCATCGCAGACTAATCTATATATGCAAAATAAGTTGTGTTTCAACAAGCAAGAGAGGAGAAAGGAAAGGACAAAGTCAGAAAAACGTGAGTTAAATTAGGGGTGAGTCCCACATCCACAGGCATTAGCAGTGCTGGGTTGCATTTAACATCACGTCCGTTTTTCTTCTTCAGGGCTTAGTTCACACGATGGTCAAGCAGCTTGAGCGTAGCAATTAAACAAGTGAGAGTGGGTGTAGAATTTGAGCAGAAAATGCTGTATTGTTGTTTTGTTCTTGGGTGTTACAGTCATTCAAATAGAGAGATAGGACATAGCTTTCATAGAGTCCTGAAAAAAGTGGTTCTTAGAGGTAATAAAGTCAGGAAAAAATCAAATGTGCTTCGAAGAAAATGGCTTTTTTTAAAAAATATCACTTTCATCATCTTGTGGAATACAATCGGATCATATTTGTCTCCGCAGCAATCACTTTGTAAAATGTTTGTTTGAACATTGGATTTGTTTGAGAAACTATCTGTGATTCAAGTTTATTCTCTACTATATTAGTAGTGTTTGAGAGCAGAACTAAACGTAAAGAAAGGACAAGAGATTGCATTAGTCTTTTTGTGCTTTTGTGGTGTCTATGCCTAAATCAGTGGTCCTTAACCTGGGTTCGATCGAACCCTAGGGGTTCGGTGAGTCGGGCTCAGGGGTTTGGCGGAGGTCAAGACACACCCGACTCATCGTGTAAATAAAAACTTCTCCCTATCGGCGTATTACGGATACGGCAACAGCAGAAGTCACACTGATTTGCAGGTGTGTAATTTGTTGTGAGTTTATGCACTGTGTTGGTTTTGTTGTTTGAACAAGGTGATGTTCATACACGGTTCATTTTATACACCAGTAAAAAAAAACATGGTAACACTTTAGTATGTGGAACATATTCACCATTAATTAGTTGCTTATTAACATGCAAATTAGTAACATATTGGCTCTTAACTAGTCATTATTAAGTACTTATTAATGCCTTATTCGGCATGGCCTTATTATAACCCTAACCCTCTAACCCTGGCCCTAACCAAATAACTCTAAATTAAGTATTTGTTCTTTAGAATATGTTCCCCTAGTGTCCAAAAAACTCTAAATTAAGTCTTTGTTACTTAGAATATGTTCCCCATACTAAGGTGTTACCAAAAACATATAACTTTGTCTTGAATTTGAAAAAAAACAACATAATTTTATTTTTCACTAAAGAAGGGTTCGGTGAATGCGCATATGAAACTGGTGGGGTTCGGTACCTCCAACAAGGTTAAGAACCACTGGCCTAAATATAACTATAAAGACCCGGTTGTGCAAATAAACTAACGTCATGTAATAAGTATTGTGATTATTGGTCAAATCTATCGTATTTTTGTTGTCCATTTTCATAACAGAAACTAAAAGCTTAGTGGTTTTTGTTGTGCAGGAAAGCCAAGTGCTTTATTCGACACGAATGACCACATTATAGCATATTTGGGGATATTTGTTAGCATCAAGAAAATATCCTTAATAGTAATAATAAACTAGATGAATAAATCTCTTGTAAGCTCAACAGCATATACCACATCTTGATATTCCTAGCAAACATTGCTAAACAACAGGGACATATACAGCTAAATAATGGGACAAAATATGAACTTCACACCATAAAAACGACTTCAGACATGAATTTTAGATGAGACTAATATTTGTAGCAGGAAATCAACTGCAAACAAACGTATCCTTTTTCTCATTAGTGTCACGATCACAGCAGCACCACACTCGTTATGTCAATCAAATACGTTACTTAGCGATGCATGAATAAGTCCAACTTTTTCTTTTATGGATTATTGCCTAAGTTATGGACCCCTCAGATGTAAAGACATGATGTGCCTTCAATATTTTCTTCTCTAAATCTTTGTGAGTAGCAAAGGAAGGGAGGTTGAGGTGAGCAGTAATGTCTTGGTGATAATAAATTGTTTAAATCTTTAAAAAATTATTCATCTTATGAGTGTATTAAACCATTCCATCCCATTTTTTTTTTTAATTCATGATTGCTTATATATTTTGCCTTTAACACTAGAAGTCCCAGCATTTTTCTGTCTACCTAGAAGACCCAGAGAGGGGTCATTTGGCCCGACGCT
Source organism: Entelurus aequoreus (assembly GCF_033978785.1). NCBI lineage: Eukaryota > Metazoa > Chordata > Actinopteri > Syngnathiformes > Syngnathidae > Entelurus > Entelurus aequoreus. The sequence goes on along the minus strand of NC_084752.1, from coordinate 23,477,958 downwards.
TTTCCCGAATACACTAATCACTCATTTTGTTATGGTAATGAGGCTGTTAGGGGCAGTTTGTCTAGGTAGACAGAAAAATTATACATGTGGGAAATGCCGAAAGGAGCAATGGCAGTGCCAGGATTGTGAGTGACTGCTCAAATGTATGTCAGTCACGTTTACATGGACATGGTTTTTCATTCTTTGTAAATATGCTTTTTTCTTTGTAAATTTTTTTTTTTAAACTATTTTTGGCACACAAAAATAACAATTGCTTCTGCAACAACCCTCCACACCAAAACTGGGAAAACAGTTGCTTTTTCATTCTTTGTAAATATGTTTTGTTTTGTATTTTTTTTAACAATAAATGTCAGAGTGTTGATCCCTTCATTCTGTTGATCCTTGCAAAAACACACACAACCTACCTCAGAACTAAAGCTTGAGCTGTAAGGTCCCCTCCCCCACACAGGCTCAAGTGGCCCCCTGCCGTGTGCCACTAACAGCCACATTTTCATAACAAAAGGAGTGTCCACAGGGGGGACTAGGGGTCAAATGACCCTCTTGTGTGTTTTCTAGGTAAAAATGTCAATTGACCCTTCTCTGGGACTTCGCGTGTTAAACCTTTCAAAATATGCCCAAATCTGCACTGATGCAGGTAAATAAACAGTAGCCTAATGGGACTCTAGACCAGGGGTCCCTAAACTTTTTGACTTGGGGGCCACATTGGGTTAAATGAATATCTAATCACTAAACTAACTTCAGAATAGTCTAAAGGAAACACAGTACAGTAACTTTTCATTAAAACTTTAAGGAAAAAAACGATGTTTATTTTTTATTATCTATTTCATATTGTGCTTAACTGTGCTTAAATATGTGCTGACCTTGTTTGAACAGATGCTTTCGCACAGGAACAGCGGTCACAATGATTTAAGTCTGCATGTTAATCTAACACCAAATTGAAGAGGGAAGTTTGCCAAACATGATAAACATGTGAATATACAGTACAACCTGCATCGATAAAGCACGATTTTCGGAGAATCTCGCCAGTACGCTGTCATATGGACCCACGCGTGCCAACACACAAATAAAACACACACGCACGCAGACACCCACACAAAACAAACCTTTTTATCGCCACACAGCACAGCATTGATTATAACATACAGTAACTGTAATTATTTTGTGGGATTCTTCTTTTATGACTGTTAAGATCTACATAGCTTAATTTTCAGTCCTTCAACAATCATTGTTTATCAAAGTATCTATATATATATATCTATATATCTATATATCTATATATATATATATATATATATATAGATATATAGATATATAGATATATATATACGTATATATATGTGTATATGTATATATATATTTATATATATATATATATACATATACATACATATATATATATATATATATATATATATATATATATATATATATATATATATATATATATATATATATATATATATATATATACAGTACAGGCCAAACGTTTGGACACACCTTCTCATTCACAACACAACTGATGGTCCCAACCCCATAAGGCACACCTGTGAAGTGAAAACCATTTCAGGTGACTACCTCGTTAAGCGCATCGAGAGAATGCCGAGAGTGGGCAGAGCAGTAATCAGAGCAAAGGGTGGCTATTTTGAAGAAACTAGTATATAAAACATGTTTCCAGTTATTTCACCTTTTTTTGTTAAGTACATAACTCCACATGTGTTCATTCATAGTTTTGATGCCTTCAGTGACAATCTACAATGTAAATAGTCATGAAAACAAAGAAAACGCATTGAATGAGGAGAAGGTGTGTCCAAACCTTTGGCCTGTACTGTATACTGTATATATATATATATATATATATATATATATATATATATATATATATATATATATGTATACATATATATATATATATATATATCAGTGGCGTGCGGTGAGGTTCATGTCAGGTGAGGCACTGACTTCATCACAGTCAGATTTACAAACATATGAACCCTAAAGAGTATCTTATTCACCATTTGATTGGCAGCAGTTAACGGGTTATGTTTAAAAGCTCATACCAGCATTCTTCCCTGCTTGGCACTCAGCATCAAGGGTTGGAATTGGGGGTTAAATCACCAAAAATTATTCCCAGGCACGGCGCAGCTGCTGCCCACTGCTGCCCACTGCTGCCCACTGCTGCCCTCACCTCCCAGGGGGTGAACAAGGGATGGGTCAAATGCAGAGGACAAATTTCACCACACCTAGTGTGTGTGTGACAATCATTGGTATATTTAACTTTAACTTTACACTTACAAACTGTAGCACACAAAAAAGCACATTTAATAATAAAAAACGTTATTATGGTCTTACCTTTACTTATAAGTGCGGGAACAGTGGTGTTCATGTTGGAAGAGTTGTGAATGAATGAAATATGAAATCCGCGCTCCAGTCTGCAGGTGTACCTAATGTTGTGTCCCTGTTCACGGCTCCTCCGGCGCGCCGCGCGAGCATTGTTGTTTTTGCACTTTTTGGCTTCTTGTTAAGTGACTTTTTTTGGGTGGATTCAGTCTTGCACGTGGAGGGTTTGGGTGTGGGCTTTGGTTGGTGTGGCGCTCCCGTCGGGCGGTGCATTCTGCGGCGGAGATGCTTGGCACCAGGAGGCGGGGTTATGAGACGAGCCTCCAGTTTTATGATCGCTCAGCACAAGAAATACGTTACACACATACAGTTGTTGACAAAATACACTGTACATTATATACCTCAGCTAACTAAACTATGGAAATGTATAATATAATTCATATAGCAATACGCTCTCACTGCACAGCAGCTCAGCAGTTAGCCGAGTCATTGCACACAATCCATGTTGAGGCACAAATCAGTGACGTGCCTCAACTGGCTGCTAAACACCGCACCGTCTCTTCTCAGTATTTGAACAGCAAATGTGAAAATAAAAATAAAAATAATCTAAAACTGGTGAAGTTAAATGGAAAATAACTTTAGTATAATCACTGGATACATATAACAATTTAATTAATTTTTTTTCTTTTTACTTTTTTTTTTCTTTCCATGATGGCAGGTGAGGCCATCATGGAAAGATGGTATCAAAGATGGTATCAAGATATATCACGGCACGCCACTGATATATATACTGTATATATATTAGGGGTGTGCATCTCTACTGTGAATGGTGATTTAATATTAATCTCGATGCATGTGTTACAATACCATTCACTAACAATCATTTTTAAACATTACGATCCGATACTATTCGATGCAATTCAATACAGATGGAAGCTTTGCATGGTGAAAATAAAATTAAATGTATCTTGTACCATGTCAGAACAATGTCATGTTTTTATTTTTAAAATAGACACATACAAAACAGGCGCCTGCATCAATTATGAGCGAATAGTAGCACTATCAACTTCAAGGCATTGTAAACCATAAATTTAAAGAAAATAAGATGTAAACAAAAGACTTTTGGAAAACCTATTGATTGGACATTTTTCATTATGTCCACATAGTTCAGTGGGCACGTTGTGTGGTTTTGTTCCTCATATTAACGTTCTATGTTGGATTTTGATTAATCAGACCATGGGTTGGAAACGCTGTTTAAACGGTACCTATATATTAGATTTAGACTTAGACTTCCTTTAATTGTCATTAAAATTTGAACTTTACAGTTCAGATAAGAACGAAATTTGGTTGCATTATCTCGTTGTAGTGCAGGATAAAAGAGCAATAAGGTGCAGATATAAATAAATAGATTACTGTACAGATAAATATATATTGCATATTCATCCACGTTTATGGATGTATGTTATATTGTCTTTATATTCCAGCGAGTTAATCCATTTTTGGGGGGAATAGAGGGGTTTACTACGATGAGTTCAAGAGTCTTATGGCCTGAGGGAAGAAGCTGTTACACAACCTGGAGGTTCTGCTACAGAGGCTGCGGAACACCTTTCTAGAGTCCAGCAGTGAGAACAGTCCTTGGTGGGGTTGGGAAGAGTCTCTACAGATTTTCTGAGCCCTGGTCAGGCAGCGGCTTTTTGCGATTTCCCAGATAGGAGGAAGAGAAGTCCTGATGATCTTATTCAATATTAAATCTATCCACCATTATATCACAAAGGTGTCACGCACATGGTCAATTACAACCAACTCTAGACCCCTCCAACGTCTAACACATTTTCATCAGTTCAAGTATAATATTGCTGGTTACTGATTTGGGGACATGCAGTGGGCCGGAGTGTGAACACAGGCAGGCGGGCCAGCGGGTCGTAGTTTGAAGTCCGCTGCTCTAGACCTTTTCCTGAAACCCAGAAGTGCCTCTAAGTCACATGATTGCAACCTAGCAGTAAATATCATGCAATGCATCCGTGTTTATTTGCATGTCCTGGAACTAAAAGGAAGCAAGCATGAGACTGGGGGAAAAAAGGGGCATCATCATCCTCATTTACGGCTCATTTCAGACATAGCAAAAGGTCCTGCAAGCATCATCATTAATGAATGGTTGCCATGTTATGCTGGCCTCAGTGGACTGTATCTTTGTTGCCTGCATGTCAGGAGTCCTCTGTTGGCATTTTAACTGACAAGCATCATTAACCAAACAGAGAGTTGACTTCCCAGCTATTTCCTCTGCAAAGGCCTGCAGGCAATCATCAGTGAAGCACACCATGCCACTTTAAAATGTGTCTTGTGGAAGGGCTTCATCCATGATGAGCAGAAATAACAATTCTAATTCCCAGCTTTTAAAACCATCCTGACATGGTGGCATTTGTTATTGATATGGAATAGGGATGTAACGGCATTTTAGATACCACGGTATTGCAGTTTAAAAATCCTCACAATAATGCTGTGATGTGTGACGGTATCAAGCGGAAACTTGGTGAGAGTAGGTTTTTTTCTGGCACTCAAACTTTTGTGTTCGGAGGTCTGGAAAAAAAACCTGACATCTCCCAAAATCTTCTGCACAGCGCAAGACCAGCAAGGTGGTGGCATGGAATGCCGTAAAGATGGGATAAAGAAGAAGTATTCTGGAAAAGTGTGTTCGCAGTAGATAAGAGTTCATCAGACATTTCATCAAAATCTGTCCATAACTTTTTGAGTGATATTGCCAACAAACCGACAAACAAACTCTGGCGAGTATAACCTCTTTGGCAGCGGTAATAAATTCTGTGTACTGCAAAAACAAAAGCCCGCCGCCTTCGTCTTGAACATTTCCAAGCCAATGGGGGGGCGCAAACACTGCATACTGTGAGGACTACGAATACTATAAGAAGCTACTTGATGAACCATCACCCCGAAAATATATTGGAAGCCAGCCAAGCTAAACATCAATTTATGAGAGATTTATACTATTAAAATTAAATTGTCAGTTTACTTTTCTGTGAAACAATATTTTCCAAACTGATATAAAACATGTCCACTGCAGAGGACACTGCTTCCCAGAGAGTAAAAGTTGAAAGACACTGAACTGAACATTATAATTTTACACTTGTTACACTGGATGTTTCCATTGTCACTTTAAAGGCCTACTGAAAGCCACTACTACCGACCACGCAGTCTGATAGTTTATACATCAATGATGAAATCTTAACATTATAACACATGCCAATACGGCCGGGTTAACTTATAAAGTGACATTTTAAATTTGCCGCTAAACTTCCGGTTCGAAACGCCTCTGAGGATGACATATGCGCGTGACGTAGCCCGGGGAACACGGGTATGCCTTCCACATTGAAGCCAATACGAAAAAGCTCTGTTTTCATTTCATAATTCCACAGTATTCTGGACATCTGTGTTCGTGAATCTGTTGCAATCATGTTCATTGCATTATGGAGAAGGAAGCTGAGCAAGCAAAGAAGAAAGTTGTCGGTGCGAAATGGACGTATTTTTCGAACGTAGTCAGCAACAACAGTACACAGCCGGCGCTTCTTTGTTTACATTCCCGGAAGATGCAGTCAAGATGGAAGAACTCGGATAACAGAGACTCTAACCAGGAGGACTTTTGACTTCGATACACAGACGCCTGTAGAGGACTGGGACAACACAGACTCTTACCAGGATTACTTTGATTTGGATGACAAAGACGCAGACGTGCTACTGTGAGTATGCAGCTTTGGCTTCTAAACATTTGATCGCTTGACTGTATGTGCGCAACTTTTTTTTGCGTATGTACGTAACTTTTTAAAAATATATAAGCTTTATGAACCTTGGGTTAGGTGAACGGTCTTTTGGGCTGAGTGATTGTGTGTGTTGATCAGGTGTTTGAATTGTATTGGCGTGTTCTATGGAGCTAGGAGCTAGCAGAGGAGCTAGGAGCTAGCGTAACAAACACGCAGGTGTTTTTATGCAGGATTAATTTGTGGCATATTAAATATAAGCCTGGTTGTGTTGTGGCTAATAGAGTATATATATGTCTTGTGTTTATTTACTGTTGTAGTCATTCCCAGCTGAATATCAGGTCACCCCCGGCTCTCACAGCATCTTCCCTATCTGAATAGCTTCAACTCCCCACTAGTCCTTCACTTGCACTTTACTCATCCACAAATCTTTCATCCTCGCTCAAATTAATGGGGAAATTGTCGCTTTCTCGGTCCGAATCTCTCTCACTTCATGCGGCCATCATTGTAAACAATAGGGAACTTTGCGTATATGTTCAACTGACTACGTCACGCTACTTCCGGTAGGGGCTAGCCTTTTTTTTTATCAGATACCAAAAGTTGCAATCTTTATCGTCGTTGTTCTATACTAAATCCTTTCAGCAAAAATATGGCAATATCGCGAAATGATCAAGTATGACACATAGAATAGATCTGCTATCCCCGTTTAAATAAAAAAAATTCATTTCAGTAGGCCTTTAAAGACATCAACTGTAAGTTGTTGGGGGTTTTTTTTAGCAGTGTTTGTTCCCGCACAATTATTTGCACTTAAGAAGACTAGTCATAAATATGATTAAAACATTTGAACATCATGTTTGTATTCAATTCCCTAAACATTCCTGCCACTTCATTTTACACACTATACCATTTTTACCATGGGGGCGGACAATACCACAATAATATAATAATTCCGTCGCCTTAATACCGTGACAATATCGTACCGAGGTATTGATATTGTTACAGCCGTAACATAGAATAATCCAACTAAACGAGCAACACATTTTACCACGGACGGTCGCTGGACAAATTTAAATTTTACTCCAAACAGATGATTACGTAAAAATATATAAAAGCATTTGGCTGTCAACCCGTGATTCAGCACAACTGAGGGAGTGAGGTTTACACAACGTACAATCACACAGCCACACTAGCTGGCATCCGTTAGTTTGATTTTATAGGAATTTTGTCCCCTATAACACATGGCAAAAACTGATTTATTCTGTTCCAGAGTCAAACTGTCTCCACCTGCATCATCATCAGGTTTTAAGGACCGTATCAACTCGATGGGCCCTACCCCATTGAGTTAATAAGAGACATACAGTACTTTGTCCCTTGTTACCGTGCTAATCAAAAATTATTTAAAAAAACAACAATATAAAATTAATTAATCACACGGTGCTATACAATCGTCCCTCTCCACATCAAGTATCAAAAATTGCAGCCTAACTTTATCATGAATTTTAAAAAATAATAATTTTAAAGCATATTCTATGGATGTTCCGCCTAAATTAAGACAATTTTGCATTTTGAAGATTAAAAATGGCTAAATAAACGAAAAATATCAATACTAGAGTATTGGCCAATAGATGAGACCAAACCAAAACAGTGCTCTTCAGTATCGAGGCCACTGATTGGCTCAGTCTTACGCAACATTACTATAATGCAGACCTGGGCATTCTGCGGCCCGCGGGCCGCAGAATGCCCTTTGTGCGTCCCTGTCCGGCCCGCGTGAGGCCAATTATAAATTACAAAATACATTTTAAAAAGTATCTATGTCGAGTGTGCAATACAACGGTGCTGCTTTTGTTTTGAAAATCGTTATTTGTATTACTTCCGTGTGGACGTATGCGTGATTGTGAGTGAATGTGAACAACTGCAATTACAAAATAAAGTTGAAAAAACATCTATGTCCTGCGCGCAATACAACTGTGCTGCTTTTATTTTGAAAAGTATTATTTATGGGCGTGTGTCCGTGTGTAACCTGCGAGTGAAGGTGCACATGCAGCGACAAGTGATGCACGGTTTACACCCGAGACGCCAAAAAGAGAAAAGTTGATAAAGAATGCCGTGTTTTCAACAACACATGAACTGCAAAGCAACGTCCCCTCACCTAAGGTGCGTGCCTGCGCAATTGCGCACTGCTCAAGCGTCTGCTGCGCGCAGCAAGTATATGCCGCGCACCAAATCAAATCCCATCTGAATTCTAAACAAAATAAACATATTTATTCTATGGAATTTTGCAATGCAACTTTGAGTGACAGTGACAACAAGCGGCCCTAACGGTGTTCGTCAACACCGTTCAATTGAACACCGTTCAATTATTGTAACGTCTATCGAGATGCTTCGAGGACAGGAATTATATCGATCACTTTATTGAACAAAACTGTTTATATTAGGACATAACCACACCAAAAACATGAGTAAAAAAATTCTATCTCGAAAAACTAGTCATTTTCTGCCGTACAAACCAGGCCAAAACCAACTTGTCATCTGTCACCAACACGCATAGCACTAAACCACTGGTGCGTTTAAGGCCACACAAAAAGTCGGACAACTCAAACACCACACAAAGTTACACTATGACTCCTCAGTCATACGTGTGCTTATTTTACTGTCATTTATTATTAATGTTAATTCATATATATTAGTCATGGAATGCTGTTACACACACTATGTTGAAGTATTACTATTATTATTATTATTATTATTATTTATCTTACGGTATATATCAAAAATAATATTGAGCAAAATTTAATTGAAATATTGTCGATGTGGCCCTCCAGCAGTGCTCGGGTAGCTCATGCGGCCCCCGGTAAAAATTAATTGCCCACCCCTGCTATAATGGATTACAAGAGTGTAAATGTGACTATCTGGGTGTTATTTCATGTCTTGAGAAGGCCATAAACAGTTTTGTTATGCTCTAGTTCTGAAATTATTAGACCTATGACTAATAATTTCTATACTTTGTGTCAGTGCATTTACGACAGTCAGTCAAGGAACCAATCAACAGCAATAAAGGAGGGATTATTGTACATGTCGTTTTAGCCCCCCTAAAGTGGGCAGAGGGAACGTTTTGATATTCTTCACTGCCATACATACACGGTGTGTCAGAAAGGACTGATCTTGATCTTCTTGCCACAAGGCCACACGGTCAACCAGTATGTCTACAACGAGATCATGAGGACTTTGTGTTTCAGTGCGCGAGAAAAGGCAAGTCCACCTCTCTCCTGTACTGGCTGGCGTCCTGGTTCAGCCTCAACAACCTGGAGCTGAACGCCCAGAAAACAGTGGAGATGATCTTGGACTTCAGGAAAGTCACAGCCCCTCCATCCCCCCTCACCCTGATTGACTCTCCCACCCCCGTCTCCATTGTGGACTCCATCCGTTTCTTAGGCACCACCATCACCCAGGACCTCAAGTGGGAGCCGACCATCAGCTCCCTCATCAAGAAGGCCCAGCAGAGGATGTACTTCCTGCGGCAGCTGAAGAAACTGAAGGTGCCGACCGAAATGCTGGTGCAGTTTTACTCAGCCATCATAGAGTCCATCCTCACCTCCTCCATCACAGTGTGGTTCCCCGGCGCCACAGACCGGGACAAACGTCGACTGCAGCGCATCGTACGTGCTGCTGAGAAGGTGATTGGCTGCCAACTCCCATCCCCCCAGGACCGGTTCTCCTCCAGGACCAGGAGGCGTGTGGGTCGGATCACAGCTGACTTTTCTCACCCTGGACACAAACTATTCTCCCCTCTCCCCTCAGGCAGGAGAATACAGTCTATCCAGACCCACACCTCCCGCCACCTGAACAGTTTTTTCCCCATGGCCATCAGACACATGAACAATAACAAGATCTGATAGCTCAGTTACAGCTCTTTTTGATTACCTATTCTGTGTTATGTGTGTTTTATGTTGCACGATTACGCCAAGTAAAATTCCTAGTTTGTGAACCCGTTCTCAAACAATGGCATTAAAAAAACTCTTCTGATTCTGATTCTTCTGAGAGTTGTGGCAGGACAACACGCGATTGATTCACTATGACGACGCATCCGACAGTTCCTTAAATAAATACCATTAAAAATGTAGAAATTCCAAAGATATTGCTGGTAGATATAACAATGAGGATGACAACTAAAATATTTTGAGGGTGTAATAAATTGGTGAAAAGATCAATCAATCAAAGTTTACATTTGTGATTAAGGGCTCAGATCCAACATTAGGGCAAGGAAAAACTCAATCCAATGGGAACAACGAAAAACCTTGGAAGGGAGTCCCATCTTTTGGGTGAACGGTGCAATGGATGCCGAGTGGATATGGTTAATGTGAGAGTCCAGTCCATAGTGGGGCCAGCAGGGGATCATCTTGCATGTAGACAAGTCAGGGTGCCGAGACGTCACCGACTGATGCATAAGGAATGGTCACCCCCGGTCCTGACTTCATCATGTGAGAGTCGGGATGAATAAGTATATCTTGTGTTGTGTTGTATATTTTTATCAGGCCATTATGCATCGTGTAATTGTATTTTGTAGTTCATCGTGAATAAGAAATGATGTCTATAAAAAGTTTGTAAATATGTTCTGGCTTAGGAAAAGGTCAATCTGAGTGATGGTGGAGGACACCATAAAGTGTTGCTTCTTTCCGCATTAATTGACATCTTTGCTCTTTACGTGTTTGTCTAAAAAGGACGCACATTTACAAGTACTCTCGTTTTCCTACTCTCCTACCTCATCCTCCACAGTTTATTAGCACATTTCTACCGATGTTCCTCAGTGGCGTCAGCACACTCGTAATTTTCAAGCGCCATATAATAACGTTATCAACCTTTTAACATAAAATAAGTAGTTAATGTTTCAGGAATGGAAGCCCGAGCATGTGACGTGTTTAGGACGTTGATTAAAAGCCACACAAAGGAGCATTAAAGAGATGGAAATGTGTTTCAAGTGAGACGAACCGCAGCAAAGAAGAGTTCAAGCATGTGTGCCAAAATAGCAGAAGAAAGGAGAACATCCAAACAAAACATGGCACCATCTGCAGGTAGGAGGCTTACGAGTTTCTCGGTTCCTCTTTGATGATTTCTGTATTAGATTTGAAGCCTTTGGATGATTGACTATGTATCATCAAAATAAGCGAGAAGGTCCACTTTAAATTTCCATCATCAAGTAACGGTCGTGAGGTTATATATTGAAATGTTGTGCAAAGGTTTTAAGTCTTACGCATTTGGTTGACAGCCAAAGTAAATGAATGACAATACAGTATTGTATTGCATATACAAGCAGCCAATTGAGCAAGAATAGCAGTAGACTTTTGCCTTCTGGACATTTTGTAAACCTCTGGCCTGAGGCACCAAACAAAACAAGCTTCCAACATTTTCCTTTTCAGTGTGGTGAGAAGACATCAACATATATTAGAGTGGACTTTTCCTCCATGACCCAGGAGAGGTGAAGTTGTTCTCAGAACTACTATGAGCTCCAGTTCATGAACTGACTTTACTTGGGGACCTTCTGGTATGTGTTTCATAAGTCAAATGTCTCCTACGGCCTCGTTAGTAGGTGTTAGTGTTGTAACGGTACCTATAGTTTGGTGTCGGTACCGGTACTAAAATTATTTTGGTACTTTTCGGTACTTTTCTAAATAAATGGGACCACTAAAAAATTACATTATTGGCTTTATTTTAACAACAAATCTTAGCGTACATTAAACATATGTTTCTTATTGCAATTAAGTCCTTAAATAAAATAATGAACATACAAGACAACTTGTCTTTTAGTAGTAAGTAAACAAACAAAGGCTCCTAATTAGTCTGCTGACGTACGCAGTAACATATTGTGTAATTTTCCATTCTATTATTTTGTCAAAATTATAAAGGACAAGTGGTAGAAAATTGACTATTAATCTACTTCATTTACTGTTGATATCTGCTTACTTTCTCTTTTAACATGTTCTATCTACACTTCATTTAAAATGTAATAATCACTTATTCTTCTGTTGTTTGATACTTTATATTACTTTTGGATGATACGAAAAATGTGGGTATCAATCAGATACCAAGTAGTTACAGGATCATACATTGGTCATATTCAAAGTCCTCATGTATCCAGGGACATATTTCCTGAGTTTATAAACATAACATACATTTAAAAAAAACGAAAGATGTTGTGATGCCAAAAAATATCGACGTAATCATAGTATTATCGACTAGATACGCTCCTGTACTTGATATCATTACAGTGGATGTTAGGTTTAGATCCACCAATGGCGTTTGTTTACATTGTGACGCCGGTGAGCTACGGAGTGTAGTGAAGCATGTTTAGCTATTCTTTGTCCTGCAGGGATGATACTTGTAAGAAACGTACTTTATTTGTCGCCATGGAGACCAGGATTAGTGATTTAGAAGTAGCTAAAACACTGCCGACAGCAAATAGATATTAGCTGCTAGCTAGCTAGCCATGTCTTAAAGCACCTCTTCCTGAGGGCGTTTCAGTGTTATAACTTCACCTATATTGTTAGTTTTTAAACCAAAATGCGTCCGTTCTCCCTTTTCTGTCTACACACTGTGTCTGCTTGTAAGTACTCCCTGATTGTGTGCCGCCGAACATGCTCGTCTGCTCGTAAACCAGGAATGTCACGATGTGACTTTGACGCAGGCGCGGGGAGTGGTGGACCGGTACTTTTCAGAGACGGTATCGTACCGAAAATTATTTATTAGTATTGCGGTACTATACTAACACCAGTATACCGTACAACCCTAGTAGCTGTAATGTCAAACTCAAACACTAAGAAGACAAAGCCATAATATCCCATTTCAATTATTTTTAGGCGATGTTGCAAACATTTATGATGTTGAACAGAACTCTTACAGCTTTGAGTGAAGTAAGGTCACATGGTACGCTTGCTGAGAGTTCATAGCTTAACCATTTAATCCAATAATAGTATGTAAAGGTATACATAGCTATGGAATGTTAGTTAGTTAGTTAATTAGTTAATAGTGCATTCATTCAGCAAACCATTACACAAACTATTAGCAACAGCATGTTTGTCACATAAAGGAGAGCGTATTATTAGCAAGAGAGACTTTCTAGGAAAACTAATAGAATGTTTTTTTTACTGAAAGTATGATGCCTAACCTTATACAACCTAAATGTCGGCGCCACCCCAAGCAGTTAATTTATTTGTTTTAATAAAATAAAACAAGGAATTGGCACACAAATTAGTTAAAATGAATGCAGCATTCCAATACGGGTACTATCTTGTTGCATTCTGGGATATCGGCTCAACGGAACTCTGACTCAAATTAGTCATGCATTTCCAGAAGAAACAAAAAGGTACACAAATGTACGACCATGCCCTGTTAATGACGTCAATGTTTTTGGTCGGCTCAATGACATATTATGCAAGAATGGAAAGGGTCCTGTACTTGTGTTACACACCAAATCCAGGGATTGGGGGCCAGCACTGGGCCCCTTCCTCTGTGATCTGGTGATCTGCGATGCCATTAAATTTCTCTCCGATCTGATTCCAAGTCAAATTTTGGCTGGTATCAGCAAAACCGATCCGATAGTGATACTTGGTGCAAGTGTGTTTGGTAAAATTAAAAAAGTAGTTTATTTTAAGTGTTGTCGTTTGAGATTGTCACTACTGCCACAAGTGGTGGGAAAGTGTATTACTACTGAGTACATACTGTGTAAAATACACTGTATTGCCAAAGTATTTGGCCACCTGCCTTGACTCACATATGAACTTGAAGTGCCATCCCATTCCTAACCCATAGGGTTCAATATAATGTTGTTGGTCCCCCTTTTGCAGCTATTACAGCTTCAACTCTTCTGGGAAGGCTGTCCACAAGGTTGCGGAGTGTGTCGATAGGAATTTTCGACCATTCTTCCAAAAGAACATTGGTGAGGTCACACACTGATGTGTCCAAAACACAAGTGATGTGCATTAATGCCACTCCAGATGTACCAATCACAGTGAATGGACACGCTCTCGACTATGTTGAGGACTTTACCTATCTGGGAAGTCTCGTCAGTAAGGACAACTCTGCACAAAAGGACATTAGAGCAAGACTCGGAAAGGCACAGGGTGCTTTTGCTAGGCTACACACCATCTGGAAGTCCAAGCAATGTAGCACAAAGTTCCGACTTTACAACGGTAATGTAAAATCGGTATTGTTGTACGGCTCGGAGTGCTGGCGAGTAACATCCTACGACATGAAAAAAGTCGAAGCCTTCCACCATGGATGCCTCAGGAAACTCTGTCGAATCTTCTAGCCCAAGAAAATATCCAATGCACATCTATACAAGAAGACCAAGTGCAACAGTGTGGTGCTAGAGATCAAATGCCGCAGATTAACTAACACATTAATTAATTAAATTAACTAAAGCAGTCTTTTTCTCACAAAGTGTCGACTTTTTTCTTATAAAATTGGGAACAATTTCTTATATTCTTTCTGTTTCTGTAATATTGCAATATTTTCTCAAAAAATTATTACTTTTTAATGCAAAATGGTGACATTTGTCATGTAAATTTCTGACTTTTATCACAATATTGCCAATTTTTTTGTTGTTCTTGTAAAATACTGACATTATGACTTTTGTCATTTGTCAAATTCCGATTATTATTATAATATTGCCAAAATTTTCAAGTTTTCTTATAAAATTGTGACTTTTGTCGAGTTGGGAGAGTGGCCGTGCCAGCAACCTGAGGGTTCCCGGTTCAATCCCCACCTTCTACCAACTTTGTCACATCCGTTGTGTCCTTGAGCAAGACACTTCACCCTTGCTCCTGATGGGTCGTGGTTAGGGCCTTGCATGGCAGCTCCCGCCATCAGTGTGTGAATGTGTGTGTGAATGGGTGAATGTGGAAATAGTTTCAAAGCGCTTTGAGTACCTTGAAGGTAGAAAAGCGCTATACAAGTATAACCCATTTACCATTTTCCAATGGCTTGGGCATGTTCTCAGGATGGACCAAGGCCGCATCCCCAAGATCGCACTACGATGGACTCCACCTGGGAAAAGGAAGCAAGGCCGGCCCAAGAACACGTACGGTGACAGCTGAGCTGAAGGAGATAAACCTAACCTGGGGCGAGGCACTGCATGTTGCTCAAGACCGGTCCAGATGGAGGCAGATCGTCGAAGCCTTATGTCCCGTCAGGGACATAAGGCCACAAGAGACCACTATATGGTCAGTGATCAGATCAATGCATGCATAGACTCCGACTGTGTGTGCTCGCTGGCAAAAGTCACCACATTTTGTGCAAATAATTGACAATCATTCATGTAAAACGTTTAAAAACGTTCCTGGATGACATTCTGACAATAAAATTGTATTAGTGTTCAAATATTAAGGTCTTTTCTTAAGCTTATTTTAATTTTGTAAGAGAGTAATTACCTATGATAAATCCAAAATGTGATGAAACTGATTTTTTTTTAAATAATCATTTGACAGCCCCAACCAAAAAGAATCTAACACATAAAATAATACCTTTGTAAAATGATCTTCCATATCGGGGATGATTCTACTATAAAACACTAAAATATTACTGCACTGAGATGGAAAACAATGTGTACAATGTGTGTTAAAAGGGACTTTTCTAAATGTCCCTGAGTAAAAATATTGCCTTTTACTTGACATCCATGCTACTAAAATAAGAACACAAAGGCTTTGGCCTTTTTTGCCTTAACTCTATGTTCATATCTTGAAATTATAAACATTAAACAGACATAAAGTGAGATATAGCCTCAACTTGCCCTTTCGGTCCTCCCTCACTTCATGAGAACGATCATGAAGCAGCTCCATCCTATAGTCTAACTTTAGAAGGAAAGGATTGATCAGTCTGTGGCTGCCAGACAAATAGGAACTCTCCATGGGTGGGAAAGTACAATAAAATGCAACAGTGGAAAGCACTGAGACGCGACTCCCTCCAACAGCGAGACAGGTCACATGAGGGTCGACGCAAGGGTCAAAGGTTCTCGAACTACCTTGGGTGGCATAGTTTGGTTCCCCCTGCAAAAGTCTCCCTCAGGGAACCACGTGGAGACTTTATACGAACATGGACAAACACGAGCTGATCTCTCCAGTGCCCCGCTGCGCCTTGACATCTACACACTATTCCCATGTTACACATCATGTGCACTGGGGAGAGATTTAAAGATACATACGTTTAGTAATGAGCACATAGAAGCCTGGGTGGGTTATTAAAGGAAAATGTTATGGTATATATCTGTGCCAGTGACAACAAATCTCAAATTAAGTGCTAAGAATATACATTCACCCTGAAAACTTCAACCAGTTTATTTAACATATTTTTTATCTTCCAGACGCTGTAAATAAAAATGATCATTATTTTAGTTCAGGTGTCCCCAAACTACAGCCCGCCAGCGTCCCAAAATCCGGCCCGCAGGAAGTCGTAAATTAAAAAAAAATTTTACATTTTTTTAATTTATTTATTTTTTTATTTTTTTATATTTTTTTTATTCTGTCCTTTTTAATCCATTTTCTACCGCTTGTTACTCTCGGTGTCTCCTAGCTGCTCAGGCCAATCATATTGATTAAAAATGCATTTATATATATATATATATATATATATATATATATATATATATATATATATATATATATATATATATATATATATATATATATATATATTAGGGCTGTGAATCTTTGGGTGTCCCACGATTCGATTCAATATCGATTCTTGGGGTCACGATTCGACTCAAAATCGATTTTTTTTTTTCAATTCAACACGATTCTCGATTCAAAAACGATTTTTTTCCCGATTCAAAACGATTCTCTATTCATTCAATACATAGGATTTCAGCATGATCTACCCCAGTCTGCTGCCATGCAAGCAGAGTAGTAGATTTTTGTAAAAAGCTTTTATAATTGTAAAGGACAATGTTTTATCAACTGATTGCAATAATGTAAGTTTGTTTTAACTATTAAATGAACCAAAAATATGACTTATTTTATCTTTGCGAAAATATTGGACACAGTGTGTTGTCAAGCTTATGAGATGCGATGCAAGTGTAAGCCACTGTGACACTATTGTTCTTTTTTTTATTTTATAAATGTCTAATGATAATGTCAGAGGGATTTTTAATCACTGCTATGTTGAAATTGTAACTAATATTGATACTGTTGTTGATAATATTAATTTTTGTTTCACTACTTTTGGTTTGTTCTGTGCCGTGTTTGTGTCTTCTCTCAATTGCTCTGTTTATTGCAGTTTTGCTGGGTCGGGTTTGGTTTTGGAATTGGATTGCATTGTTATGGTATTGCTATGTATTGATTTGTTGGATTGATTAATTTAAAAAAAATAACATGAACAAAAATAAAAAATAAATAAATAAAAAAATCAACAAAAAAAATCGATTTTTTAAAAAATGAGAATCGATTCTGAATCGCACAATGTGAAAATCGCGATTTGAATTAGAATCGATTTTTTCCCACACCCCTACATATACAAATACATATACATATATATACACATATACATCTATATACACATATACATATATATATACATATACACAAAAACATATACCTGTACATATACATATACAGTTATGTTCATAATAATAGCAGTGTGTTTAAAAAGGTGTGTAAACCTCAAAATTCTTCAAATAAATTGTATTTTAATGAACACAAATGCATTGGGGAGACGGCACATTCTATTTCAAAGCCAGAAAATTGGAAAAAAGTAATTCAATTTGACAATATTTTACAAAAAGTCAAGAAATATAAAACAAAGAAATAGCAATGTTGACATCTTTCTTTATAAAACTCAAATGTACTGTATAAACTATGTAAGGCTTGCAGATTCAACTTTCCTTACAATTATTAACTATAATTTAGTTGCATAACCACGGTTTCTGATAACTGTTTCACATCTGTGGCACATGGAGTCGACAGGTATTGCAGCCCAGGACAATTGTACTACGCTCCACAATTCCTCTGCATTTTTTGGTTCTGCCTCATGAACAGCATTCTTTATGTCAGCCCACAAGTTTTCAATGGGATTAAGGTTCGGGGATTGTGCTGGCCACTCCATTACTTGAACTCAGTTTGTCTGGAACCATGATTTTACTCGCTTGCTGGTGTGTTTGGGGTCATTGTCTTGTTGAAACACCCATTTCAAGGGCATTTCCTCTTTAGCATACGGCAACATGACTTCTTCCAGTATTCTGGTGTACTCAAACTGATCCATGATTCCTGGTACGCGATAAATAGGACCAACACCATAGTACGAGAAACATCCCCATATCATGATGCTTGCACCACCATGCTTCACCGTCTTCACTGTGTACTGGGGCTTGAATTCAGTGTTTGCAGGACGTCTGACAAACTGTCTGTGGCCCTTAGACCCAAAAAGAACAATCTTACTCTCATCAGTCCCCAAATATTACGCCATTTCTCTTTAGGCCAGTCAATGTGTTCTTTGGCAAATTGTAACCACTTCAGCACACGTCTTTTTTTTAACAATGGGACTTTGCGGGGGCTTCTTGCTGGTAGCTTGGCGTCACATAGACGTGGTCTAATTGTTACAGTACTCACAGGCCATCTTAGATCTTCTTTCATCCTCCTGGAGCTGATCATTGGCTGAGCCTTTGCCATTTTGGTTATTCTCCGATCCATTTCAATAGTAATTTTTCTTTTTCTTCCTCGCCTTTTTGGTTTTGGCTGCCATTTTTAAGCATTTGATATCATTTTAGCTGAACAGCCTATCATTTTCTGCACTTCTTTATAGGTTTTCCCCTCTTTTATTAAATTCTTAATCAAAGAACGCTCTTCTTCTGAACAGTGTCTTGAACGACCCATTTTACTCTGTTTTTCCAAGGACAAATGCACAGCCAGCATATGCAGCGTCAGTTGCCTTGATCCTAAAATAAGGGCCACTTGTTCAACATATTTTTTTTACACATAATCAATGATGTCACTTACGGAATGCAGCACTGCTATTTTTTTGAACACGCCCCTTTCAGTAAATGATTCAGTTTCACAGAATCAGCAGCATGCACATCATTCCTGTTGGGTCTTTTGGTTTTCTATACCTTTACTAAACCTTCTAGAAACTTACTTGCAGTGTAGCAGTTGAAATTCTAACATAAACAGTGATTTATCTTGCT